>NC_052511.1:28490638-28680859 GCF_014356525.2 Nilaparvata lugens | reverse complement strand
GACCATTGTTCCTTTTTTCTTCTGGTTAGGAGATGCCTCTTCGCTTCTAGCTCTTTTTGAAGAGTTCGCCTCTATCTTATTCAACTCCTCAAGTGACCACCAATCATCTTTCACTTTCAATTTATTGCCTTCAATTATCACTCCCTTGCCCTCTTCTTTCAATCTTATAAGATGAGGAAATAACAGTTTCCTGATTTCCCTAATTTCTTTTGTGAAATCCTCTTTAACCTGAACATTGAACATTCTTGAAGCGCTGCTCTCCTCGAAGTTTTGCTTTCCCCTTAATATCATATTTTTTATTGGCTTGAAAAAGGGTAATTTTTAAAAAAACTCTTCTTGCGTACTCTGTGGTCACACGACCGTTGGATTCAAAACTGCAGTCTGCTCGGTTGAGGAAGGAGACTCAGTCTCCGAAAATTTCCCCCATTTCTAATGTAAGTTTTCAAGTGTTTTCAATCTATTTATGTTTGTGCCTCCTGTTTTAATTTATATTACAAACTTTAAAGTGTCTTCTGTTATGTGCTATAGCCTATATATATATATATATTAACATCTAGGAGAAACGAAAATGTATTTTCCGGATAAAAAATTCTATGACAGTGACGAGAATATATTTATTACTATTAAATTTTATAAAACTTTAAAGTGAAAAAGCACTCACATTCTTTGATGTGGCGACGTCCGTTTCGTGCTGGTATGAAGTACTGACTTCAGTTCCTGTTTGGCTTGAAAATGTGCGATACCAGCACGAAACGGACGTCGCCACATCAAAGAATGTGAGTGCTTTTTCACTTTAAAGTTTTATAAAATTTAATAGTAATAATAATAATAGTGGAAACAAGATGGATAACCAACAACATATATTTATTTATTATTCCAGTTCTATTCTACAAACAATTTTGTTTGTATGATGGATCTCAAAAACTATTATAACGATTTAGATTGAATTTGGATTATAAATGCGGTATTTTACAAAAATAATTTAATCTTTTAATTCCCGTAGCGAAGCACGTGTGCCCTGATAGTGATCAATAATTGTTGCAGCATTAAAAATTAGCAAATGGGGTAGGTATGGGAAGTTCTGATATGCTCTCTTCATAACTAGTCCCAACAAAGCTACAAAGTCAAAAATTGTGTTCAATACATTCCCTCCAAATTCCTTTGTTAATTGGCCTATTGTTGCAAAATAGGAGATTCCATACTCATCACTAAAGCTGCTGGAACAGTCATAGGGAAATGCGTAAACGTGTAAAATTATACATAAAATTTTTATTTCCGCCATGTTTGTTCAGCTAATCCTTGAAATCGACAACAATGTAACACTTTGTTGAACTCGTCTTGACCTTCCATATCGATCTATGTAGCTCTCAATGCTGGATTCCGCGGCCTATATACTAAAGTGCAGCCTTTCAAACAATATTTTAATGGATGCTTTTTCCTGTCCAGTCTCATTTCTTGTGGTCCTATTAAAGAGTCTTGAAAGAGTCCAAACCCTCTTTCCCAGTCAACATAACAACAGATTTAAAAATCTGGTGTGGCGCACTCACACAACTTTCCTTGCCGTTATGAGAATTGATCACCTGACGCTAGTGTTCACGCGCATCACAAGTCTACTTATAAACAAAGACCTGAGACTGCTGGTGACAGGACAATAACGCTGGAGACATACGAGGTCTGCTATCTCTTCATAGTGAATCACTTAATAGAATCAACAGTTTGCAATTGGATAATCACATATTTTCTCGAATTTAGAGCTTATTTTCAATTTTAGGTGAAAATGTTACTGAACACTAATTGTAGAGCTCATTTTCAATTTTAGGTGAAAATGTTACTGAACATTACTTGTAGGGATTTTCATGCTCAATCTATTTTTGATATTATTTCCTATGCGGATGACACCACTCTAATATTTACTGCTGATACGTGGGAAGACATGAAAAGCATCAGTGAAAAAGGCCTCAAGAAACTAAAATCATATTTAGATGATCATACCCTGACCCTTAATTCGAAAAAAGTATCCATCTTAACATTCTCTCCAAATAAGACTGGTCTCCCAAATAATTTGAATGAGCTGAGAATTCACTCATGTGGGGACAGTTCTGTCTGTGATTGTCCAATAATAAAATCGGTTACAAACACTAGATTTCTGGGTGTCCTTCTGGATTGTCATTTAAGAAGGGATGTACAAATTATGAGCTTATGCAGTAGGTCAAGATACCTCATTCACAAATTCTATAATATTGGTATGCTAAAAAATAAGGAAATCGCTCGTCTGGTATACTTTGCCTATGGACAATCAGTATTGCAATACGGAATAATTGCATGGGGGGGGGGTGCCAGAAACCTTCATTTCAATAAATTATTCGTTGTTCAAAAGTTTTTAATTAGAGCTATTTCATCCAAACCTAGACGATACCCCAGTAACGATCTTTTTATTGATTTCAATGTTTTAACGCTTTCAATGTTTTAACTTTCAAAAGCCTTCTTCAATTTATATTGAAAAATAAGAATAATTTCAACCTGCGTGAGCCCATATACCACTTACGACCTTCTAGCATAATCTACGATAATGATCGGACCGTGCTTGATGTATGTCGTCGACAATTCATCTATGTATCAGATAAATTGATGAACAGTCTTCCTCGAGACTTCCTGAATATTAATATGAATATCGGAAAAGGAAAAAAATTGGATTAATATATACTTGAATATAATCTTAGTGAACTCCTATTTCAATAGTCTCCCTAGTTTTGAATCAAAAGATCTTGAGTTACTTGCTTACGATTAAAAACAGTTTGCACCCATTTGATTGCTTCAGTAACTTATCATCAATTGTTTTGTTTGTTCTGTTAGTTTAGTTTCGTAGTGCTCCTTTTCATTTCTCCTTTTTTTAGTTAACTTGTTCATAGTATCATAGTAGTACATAGTAGAACCGTAATGTAATTAAATATAATTATTGTCATCGTTGGTAATTGCAAAACCATTAGGTTCCTTAAAAGCATAACTATTAAATAGCTATGCGAACTTTGTTGTTCAATTAGTCTAATGCTTGTTCTATTTATAATCTTGCTTTCTTCTTTATAATTATAATCTCTTTCACCTCATCTCTGGAAAGTTTTCACTTTTATTTTTTTAGGTACGTTAGTTATAATTATACTACCTACGTTAGTTATAATTATACTACCTACGTTAGTTATAATTATACTACCTACGTTAGTTATAATTATACTACCTACGTTAGTTATAATTATACTACCTACGTTAGTTATAATTATCAACTCGTTTGTAATTTTCTTTGTGTCTTTGTTTGATCTTTTTTAATAACCTACCTGCGCACAGGTTTTAAACCTATGCAGGTATCATTTTTCCTCAAATATTACCCGTAATTATTTATAATAGACATTATAATTATTCTAACAGCAATGTTACTTTCTTATTAATAAACTATAAATATTTAGCTACATTTAGCATCAACTTGCTAATTCAATAAGTAAGTACCCTTATTGTTTTTCGTTTTCTTTGTTTGTAATGTTTTTTTTGAAAAATAAAGTTCAATATTCCACTCAATTTTTTTTTGTTTAAATTGTATCTGAAGCCTGATAATTGGGAATCTAAAATCAAACTTTGCATAGATGGGGCGGTGCTCCTGAAATTTTTACAGATATGGGACTTGTGGCAGTTGATAGAGCTTATCAATGACTATTTTAGGTATAAATTTAATCAAAATCGTTGGAGCCGTTTTTGAGAAAATCGCGAAAACCCTGTTTTTGACAACATTTTCTCCATTTTAACCGCCATTTTGAATTGGATTTGATCGAAATTGTTCGAGTCGGACCCTTATAGTGTAAGGAACTTAAGTTCCAAATTTAAAGTCATTCCGTTTGAATGGGAGATGAAATATCGTGTACACAGACGCACATACTCTCATACACACACACACACACACACACACACACCACACACACCACACACACACACACAACACACACACACACACACACCACACACACACACACACACACAACACACACACACACACACACACCACACACACACACACACACAACACACACACACACCACACACACACACACACACACACACACACACACACACACACACACACACACATACACACATACAGACCAATACCCAAAAACCACTTTTTTGGACTCAGGGGACCTTGAAACGTATAGAGATTTAGAAATTGGGGTACCTTAATTTTTTTAGGAAAGCAATACTTTCCTCACCTATGGTAATAGGGCAAGGAAAGTAAAAATCGTTTTTGAAGGCAAAAAATTAAATGTTGCCGATTACTGGAATTAGCTTCGATTAAAATTATTTATTAGATTATTTTAGAGAGTGGGGCCATGAAATTAATTCTGTTGTTAAGACTGATGTTTGATGCTTAGTTAATACGATAATGAATTTTAATAATATGGTTCCTTGAAAACATTTTTAGAAATAAAACTACTGTAATAAACAATCCTATCCTGTTATATTATTTTTAGGAATAATATACCTAAATTAAATACGTACCGGTATTGCGGGTTTTTCAACGATAGATAAACGATATTGCTATTTTTTGACAAAGATCCGTGATGCTTTTTCTGCATTGTCTTTGCGGATTTTCAATAAACATGCAGAAGATTTGAAGAGGTTGAACTCACCAGCATTCAACTCAAGAAGCTGGCTTAGAGGAATGCCTTTTCATTCCATCCAGGAATATATTTTGAGTGATTTGGTAGGCCTTGTTATACCATTGCTGCCAATAATAACTCGATAGTTGTAATGAGAAATAAGATAGCTATAGACTCTTGGCGCAACCCATCCGGCTATTGGTAAAGATGAAGTTGATTCAAGGTTTTATTCAAACAATATTTTCAATTTCTTGTTGTATTGGATGCTTTTTCCATTATGTTTCAGAGAGTTTTTGACAGCGCACCTTCAACTCATTCACATGATTTTGAGGATTGGGATTCACATTTTATGCTAAGGACAGATCCTGATGATTTTGGAAGAAATGATGAGTGAGTTACACTATTTATCTTATTTATTTTAATGTTATTTTTCCCCGTTGGTTGGATGACCACTTGAAATGCCATTTGAGCTAAATTTTATTCATGATTTTTAAAATAGTTTACTGTTTTTCGAAGCCCACCTTTGCCTTTGCTTCATTTATTTCTTCATTCACTTAATTTCTCATCCATTTATTCCATTTATCATTCTGATTGTCGGATTAGTAAGCGCCAAATTTATTTTTAGGCAACATTTTCAAGAGATAGCTATGTGATCTGGCAAACACTATGGTTTCCTCCAATAAACCTTTGTGACTGAAGAGAGTAAATTTAAGCACCAAACTAATCGTATCGAGTAATTTTCCAAATTGTGAAAGACTAATGTTATCAAGATTAAGTTATGAACGTAATTATTCAGTTAATATTATGTGATTTAATTGAATAATACCTATGCAATATATCAATCATCGTAGACTAGAATCTGGTTCAGCATATACATAAAAATAACGAAATCTCAACTACTTGGCATTTCTCTTATTACCCCCGCACAAGCCAGTAAAACAATCCTGGCATCACCGTAACAGGAAAATCACATTAAATCTTCATATTTTTTTATTACAATTTTAAAATGTTTTAATCGTTTGATTCAATTACGAAATGTTACATTTCTCCATTTACAAAATTATTGCTATAATTTTAAATTTAGTTATCATCGAAAACGAAAATAATTCCCATTATATATTCACTTTTCCTTATAGGCATGTTAATTTTAGTTTCTTGTAAGTATTTAAATTACTCTTCAGCTTGTTCTGTCCAATTTTCTTGTTTGCGGACATGACCTTTTTCATAAGGTCATTTGCAGTAGTGACTCAGTTGTGTGTGTTTTTTATTATAATTTTCATCTCAAGACGATGCTCCACTCAATTTCGATTTGCTTTTGGATAGAAACTATTCAATTCCCAATACAAATAGGCTTATATGGGCTACAGTTTGTCTTTGCTCTATTCGTCCATTCACGTTATCAATTCTATTCATGAACACCCCAGTTTTTCAATTGTCTCGATAACATTCTTCAGAACAATTAATCTCTGATAGTTTTTGATTTTTGTATTATTTTGTCGTCTGTTTGATTATTGTGATTTCATGTTTGAAGGATTCTCAATGACTTGTCTATCAATCATCCTAACGCATTCTTGGTCTGTTAAATTTTGAGGCCACATAAACAATAATCTTTCGTATCTCATCATAGATTGCCACTCATATATTTCATTTTTTTCACAGCTATTAATATAATAGAACAAAGATAAAATTCTTTATTAATCTGAATTTCTACAGTTTGTTGACCTTTACTCACCTCTCACTTCATAATCCGTTATTTCTCTCAAAATAACAAAGTTTTGAGTAGAGATAGCTAAGTTTCCAATTCCATTGTTGGTCTACAATTTTTCTGTCATGTTTGTTTTTTGGAACAAAACCGCAATTTCCCTTATCTGGAATAGCATGCAGCGTTGATAAGAACATTCATGGAATGTCATTGTAGCGCAATTCTCCCAATCTCATGAATAGTAGGCGAGTTTATCTTATAACTAAATAAGAGCTTCATTTGTACAAATAAATAATGCAGTGCACTGAATCTATAATTGCACAAGTAGGCCTTTGAAATTACGGCACAAACCGCAACTGTCATAAAACATTGTCCGAACATAATAATGGTAGGTTCATCGACTGACGACCTTTTTTGTTATTAGAATATGACACAATTGAGATGACTTCATATCCTACTCGTCATTGCAATACTAATCATGCCCCAAACCCTGTCATGTTTGTTTTTGTGGAACAAAACCGCAATTTCCCTTATTTTGAATAGCATGCAGCGTTGATAAGAACATTCATGGAATGTCATTGTAGCGCAATTCTCCCAATCTCATGAATAGGCCCAAAACATGGCCAACATATGATTCATTTTTGACGTTGCTTTCTCTTTATTGTACTAGCGGTAATGGCATAGTTGATGGTATTTATTGTACTAAAACACAACTACTGTATTCATTTATAGTATCTAATACTGTATTATAATATCATTATCAACTTAAGTTTAAAGTACTCAAGTACTTAGGCCTATAACCATCCTCGGTAAATAAAGAATCAACATGCAAAATTTCAAGTTAATTAGTCAAGTAGTTCAGACGTGATGATGCGTCAAACATAATTTTCCTATCCCGTACGTGTATAGGCCAGTTATTTACTTCATTATATTATAGATTAAGGATTGTTGCAGCAATATCAGGTTGAAATCCCAGGTGGAGTCCTAAACATTTGTCTCTAACCACTCCTCACGTCCTCACCAGGGACCAGGGGCGACTACAGCAGGCTGGCCTCTCTATACTTTTGAAGAAAATAATTTAATAATTGAAAAGATTCAACAATCCATTTTGTTCCATATTTTCAGAGTTTATTACTATTTTTAATAGTAAAAAGTCAAAACAAACTGTATCAAACGTTTTAATTGGTGGGTGAAGCAATAATAATAATAATAATAATAATAATAATAATAATAATAATAATATTTTATTCTTAACAAAAGTATAACAAAAACAATGTAATACAGTTGAAAAACGTCACAGATAAATAACATGATAACATAAAATATCAATCTTAAAATAAAACTCTAATAACATTTAACAATTCATTAAATTTGCAAAAATTAGATAATAATTTTTTCACTCTAACAAGAATTCGTCAACCTCATAGAAAGCCTTCTCACTGAGAAAAGAATATAGTTTTGTTTTGAATTGTTTTTCTTCAACAATACTTCTCAAATCAGCTGGAAGTTTTGCAAAAAACTTATGTCCCCTATAAGTAGGTGTTTTCTCAAATACACTCAGCCTAAGTCTCTCAACTGAAATGTTATTCCTTCCTCTAGTGTTATAGCCATGAATATCTGAGTTAACTTGGAATGAATTCAACTTATCCTTCACATGTAATATTGATTTGAAAATGTACAATGATGGAACAGTTAAAATACTTAGGCTACTGAACGACTCCCGACATGTCTGTGGAAATTTGAGCCCCTCCAGGTATCTTATTGCGGACTTTTGCAAAACAAAAATTCTTTGAATTTTTTGCTTCGAGGTACTTCCCCATAATTCAATGCCATAAGCAATGTGGGATTCAATCAGTGCATAGTAGACACTTTTTGCTGTTGTTTTAGGCACCCGTTTAACAATATTAATGCAAAAAGTGACCTACTCAATTTCAATGATATCTTGTTCACATGATCCCCCCAATTAAGCTTGGAATCCATCGACAAACCTAACATGTTCACAACAGTACAACTTTCAATGTTCGTTTCACCAAGTGTTATGGTGGGGTGAAAAGGACGATACTTATAATCAAAGCTGATGACATGACTTTTGTTTGAATTTATAGTGAGGTCTGAATCATTAAAAAACTGCACAACCTCATTTGCCATGTTATTTGCCTCAATCTCCAAGTCTATGAGATCTAATCTCTTAAATAAAGGAATACAAAAAAAGGATTAAAACTTTTAGCTATGGACTTGCTACCTGTAATCAGTTTGTTATTATATTCAATTCCAGTGGGCATTGATCTTTTTTTGTTACTCCCTCTAAGTCTATTCACAATCTCCCAGCTAGACTTGGTTCTGTTGGCAGAGGAAAGTATATATTCACTGAAATGTTTTTTCTTTGCCTCTTCAACCTTATTGTTATAATGCTCCTTTACTTTTTTAAGTAGTTGTATGTCTATATCCACTCCTTCACTCACTCTCGTTTTTGCTATCTCTAGAAGAGATCTCATTATTTCTATCTCCTTGGTCATCCACTGACCTTTCAAACGTTTTCTTAGCCTATTATCATTTAATCTCTTGCTGACTGTTTTGACCGGACAATGTACCTTGAAATGATAGAGCAGATTCCTATGGAAATTTATAAATTGTAAATCTGGATCGGATTGGTCATAGACCGCCCTCCAGCTCTCAACACTTAATGCCTGTCTCAAACATTCTATGTTCTGTTCATTACAATCATGCACACCTGTTGAACTCTTTTTCTGCACCCTGAAATCTCCCTCAATACGATCGTTCTATCATCAATTACAATCATTGAGCCGAGCGAGCATCGATAGGGTTCAATGTTGAAACATTATACAACACGTTTATACGGGCTGCAGTACGCGGACACAACTCCGAGTGTCCCATCCTATAGCATTGAGTCTATGTAACAGTGTTGCAAATTTTGCAATCGTACCCCACAAGCTAAATATTAAACGGTGGGTCGCCGCCTTTTTGCGTACTTTTGAGATTTTAACCTAAACTTTTTAGTGCAAATCCGTAGTACACGGTTCCGTGTTCGAGACTTACAAAAAAATTTTGAATGCTATTATTAGAGGTCATGTTATTTAATTTACAAAAAAAATTTTGAATGATATTTTTAGAGGTCATGTTATTTATTGATTATCTAATAATATATTATCTCTAGCATCATTTTGGTTAATCTTCGGTCGCTTAAAAGAGGTGTGTGTGTGTGTGTGTGTGTGTGTGTGTGTGTGTGTGTGTGTTTGATATCTTGATATTGTTTATAAATTCCGTCCATTGTTCAGTCAAAATTACTCGTTTCCAATGTTCATACTAATTTGTATGTAATTTGTTCAGTCATTTAATATTTTTTATGGTCGTATCTTCGTAGAGAGTTAATGCTCTTTATTTGTTATTCTCATTCTTTCAGATGGGGTCAAAGAGGATGGTTCAAGCCATCATGTGTGCCAATTACAATAATTCTCATTTTGATAGTTCTGGTAGTTCTGCTTCCCCTCATGGACAATGCCGAAAGATTAGAATCAAAGCCAGTGCAACACAACTTGGCCGATATCCTGTCGTGTCAGCAGTATTGCAAGTAAGTTTATTTTATCATTAATCATGTTAGTAGTATTGCAAGTAAGTTAATTTATCATTAATCATGGCAACAGTATTGAGTAAGTTTTTATACATTGATATTTTCAATGCCGATATCATCGTCAACAATCTATCGAATTTCTTAATGAAATTGCAATGATTAAGATTGACAATGTAATATCACATAAGAATTATTATCGGACTTACATTAAGAATTCTTCTTCAGATATTATATATCCAGATTTATAAATTATTCATAGTATCAAGAGTCCATTCCATGAAGTAGAGAGTATTGTTTTTTTTTGACGTGACAACGTCTTATAAATTGGTTTGCTGGGTGACACTTCAAGAAACTGCGTTACGTTCCCACGTTATGCGCTCACAATGAGAGCGAGTGAGAGCGTTCGTTTCGGTTCACGGTCGTCTGGAAAGAGCACGAATAGGAGCAGTGGCGAGAAACCAGCAGCGACCCGAAGCATTCACCTGGAGAGAGAGTGAAACGGAGCTGTCAACCTGCGCAGGCGCCGCAAGCAATCTCTTGCGACTGTGCCACTACTTGCGCCACGAATATGAAATTCAGTGCGAGATTCTTTGTATAAATAGATGTTTTAAATATAATTCTTTGTATAAATAAATGTTTTAAATTGTTATTATTACTTCATCCTTCTTCCTACTATACGAATGAATATTAACATTAATATTATTTTACCACTCTAAGTCGTTGTCACGTAAAACTTTCGCCCGTATACCGACTTTACAGGCAACCAGACTTTTTTTTTGAGGGTGTTGCTCATATGAGCTCCAGGCTTGTGCAAAGGTAATGAGTCGGATGATGAGAGATGAGTGGACCTACAGCTTTACGCGTGTGAATTCTCAAGGTGAAATTGATACAAGAAATATCTTCCAAACAGCCCTTGTTATTTTTTCATGTTAATTTTTCAAACTTGCTACACATTTTATGATAGCATTTTTCTTAAGATTACATCCTGAGGACTCCAGTAAGAGAAGTCAGGTCAATTATTTTACATAATTAACACTAAGTTACATAATTCAACATTAAGTAAATCAAACCTAGTCTTGGTTTGAAAGGAATTCTTTTACACTATAAAATACTCTATCAACTAAGTATTTTTTCAAATGTTTTTTGAAGATCTTCAAAAAACATCGTTACTTTTAAGGAGTTGTGGTAACCGGTTTATAATTTCCCTTCCAATATAATTTGGTTTTTGTTCAAATAACCGACTATTGTGAGTCATATGATAATCTGCTCTGTTTCGTGTATTTTACCATAGCCTCCTCTAATTTTTCAGTAGTAGAGGTGGCTGTGATTATACTCATGTATATTTAAAATTTTGGTTCACACCACTCGTTTCCATGAAGGTACATTATAACTTATATATACAAAGATGGTAAAAATTCAAGTTTTTTAAATAAAGGCCTACAAGAATGTGGTTTCTATCCACTTCCTCTATACACCAGAGTCCCTTCTCTCGAAACTTAAACACTCTGTATAAATTTAGTTTAGATGAATTACCCCATACTAAAATAGCATACCTAATATGTGATAGTATAAGACCATGATAAACAGTCAACAGTATTTTTTTATCATTTACCCCAGCAAGCTGTCGCAATACAATGTATTTATCGCAATACAATGAATATCTTGGATGAAATTTTATTACATATCTTCTTAATGCAAGGATGTCATGTTAATTTCCTGTCCAATACAACTCCGAAAAACGCTACTATCTCTTCTTGGTCCAATACATTTTCCTCTACAAACACGTTTATTGTTCTATCCTCTATTGAATTGTATTTGCTTTTGAATTGCAGAAATTGACATTTTTACTATTAATTGTAAATTGTCAGGACTCCGGTGAAAGCATTAATCATCTAATATAGAATTGTTGAAGATAAGCGAAGTGTCATCAGCAAACAGCAAAGCTTGATAATATTCTAACTCTTTTGGTAATTGATCACATACAACTGAAATAGTAAGACACCTAAAATAGAACTTTGAGGTACGCCAGCCAGGACCTTATATTGTTTGGATTTAATTTCTACTTTTTCATTCCCATTCAACTTAGTAAGTTCAACACACTGGTTTCTACCTCTAAAAATTGATTCAAAACATTCTAGTTCCATCCCAAAATACATACCATTTTAGTTAAGTGCAGGAGCGTATATTTATTTTTTGTAAAGCTTTTTTGTATGTTGTTTTTGGCAAATAAAAATAAATTCAATTCAATAAATTCAACTGTATATGATATGAAAAAAGCAATTTTGAATAACTATAGATAATATTGTTATGCATCTACATAAATTGGCGGAGTTTTGGACATATCAATGTCCATTTTTCGGAAAGAATATTCAAAATAATATCCTTCCCACTAATTCTCCACCAAAATGTTAATTCAATTTATTCAACTAAAGATTTATTTAGAAATGAAAATGTTGTAAATCATATTGTACTTTGGAATATAATAAATTTTATGTGATGGGTTATAACGAAAAAAAGAGTGTTACCTATCAAGTATAAGCCTAACTAGAGTAGTTTATTAGTGGATATCAGAAATAAGTGTGATGAAGAAAATGAGGATAATAGGAAGAAGTTTCATGAACAATAAAACAGATATCAAACTTTTTTAGAATTATTGAGGAAAACTTTTGGGTTGAATACCTATAGGCTAATTTATATTCCATATAACATTATTATAAATATATAATAAATAAAACATTATTAGAAACTGTGGGTAGAAGTGGGATGGAACTAGAATGTTTTGAATCATATTTCATAGGTAGAAACCAGTGTGTTGAACTTACTAAGTTGAATGGGAATGAAAAAGTAGAAATTAAATTATTCAAAAAGTTTTCAAAATTAACCTCAAACCAACTTTTTTATGAGAGCCTCCTGGATCAAAAATATGTTAGCTGGTTTACTCTATTTCTGGTTTGGAATATATCATAGCCACCTCTAATACAAGGCCACGGCCTACGATATTGCAACGTCGCAGCATAGGCCTAGAATCTAATACATGATTGGTGAAAAAGATTTTAAAAAATACCAGCTGATCTTTTTCACCAATCATGTATTAGATTCTACATTCGCCTACACTGCGACGTTGCAATATCGTAGGCTGGGGCCTTGTATTAGAGGTGGCTATGAATATAGATTAGCTTTGGTAGGCTGGTAGACCGATAGTATAAAGAATTATGGCGGTAGCATTTAAAACAAGAAAAATTGTCCTGCATACAAAGTCACCCCAGCAGACACAAAGTAGCCCCCCGCTATGGTGAATAAAAATTAGGGAACTATTAATAATAATAATAATAATAAAATTTTGGCTCTACTGGCAAAAGTAACACTTGAGCGCCAGTAGTGAGTTCAATTAAAGTAATTATATAATATTGTGTACATTGTAACATATTGAAATTTGATAGGCAAGCAAAATCCCTATTTGGAAGAATTTTATAGGTCTGAAGTAAAACAGCTATTCTATTATCGCCAAATGCGATAACAACAATTGAACGATTAGATAATAACGGGTACCATGGCTAAAATTAGAACAGCCGAATAGAAAAGAATTTTATTTTCTACTTATTATATTATATAAAGTATTGGAAAATTTGAGGTTAGGCTTAAAATACCTACTGATCAGCGACCTAATAATCGATCAAGTCGCATAATGTGAAATCTAGCCAGACACCTTGGCAAAAATTTATTGTAAACAAATGGTATTCAACTAGAGGACTTTGGAAAGCAAATGGCTAATTGTTGTAGAGGGAGAAACAACTTATAAATTCTAAAAAATCTTTTATCTGTAATGAATATACATAAACCACCAAATAAAAATAAATTAGAATATTAAGGAAGGAGGATATTCCTAGGCACATGGATACATTAATGAATTTGCATGAACCAATCAAATTGCAGTAATCGATGGGCGGCAATAGAGAGCCGATTCAAATGTATATATAAATATTTCTATAAATGATAAGAATTTATAAATTATCACTACTCAGTTTATGTATCGGATATGGTCCGAGAAAGTATAAAATATTATACCTAAGATATAGGTAATAATTTAGCAGATTGGCACGGACTATTTGATCCTTTTAATGGCGTAGTAGTGAATTACTTAAATATATGTAAATTTGTAAGTCGGAAATGAAATTGTAGAAATAAGAGTAGAACCTGCCCACTTGCCTGCCAGACGCCACTATGGAACAACACTAAAATTTGTAGAGCACAAGACCCTTTATTAAATTGTACTTTTGAAAGACCTACTTGAAGTTTAAATTCATTGATTAATTTTTCATAAGACTTAGTGATGCTGCATTAAAGCAAAAGTCATTTAAACATTTATTTATTCCCTTGGAGAAGACGATTTCGGCCAACAAAAATCCAGGATGACCAGGAAATTTGGATCGCCGCCAACATCTTTTAAAAATTCAGCACGTGAGTGATAGATTATCGAAATATATAAAGTTAGGGTGCCCTCAGTGCTTCGAGTGAAACAAATATAAAAAGCTAGCTCATCGGAAAGGTTATAAATATTAAAAATTATTATAAAACTTGTGCAAGTCTTAAGAAGGTACAAGAAATATATTTTATTAGATAAGAGTTGTATCAAATTTACATATCCAACGGTGCACAGATTAAAGGAATATTCAATTTTAATCTTATAATATACATATGCTCACTCAATCATTGATCTTATTTAACAATTTGTAAAGATATAATGTAGCTCTTGTTCACTGGATAAATTGATTTATCTACTTCCATCAGAGGCCGAACCATAAGCCCTGAGATATATACATCATATTGAGAAATATACTGAGATCTATAGATATTTATATATTTATAAGTTATGATTTATCAATTGATTATTTTTATGATTTTTGGAAAGAAGATATACAGTGAGATGTTTTAAATCGACAAGCAGCAGCAAGTCGATACCTAAGCTGCATGAAAATAAATGCATATTATTAATGAATTAAAGCACATGGTAACGTTTCGTGCTAAAGAGCTAAAAAGTAGTGAGCCAATCTGTGATATTTTATTTTTGATATATTTGTTTCCTATATTTATTGTGTGTGCTTGTTGCTCTATATGTTCCCATATTTATTTGGTTTTTTGATATTTACTTGTACAATATATGTATCAAATTTTTTATGGTGTATCCTTTATTTGATTCACCAATTCCATGCATGACCAATCTCATATTCATTTATCGAATTATCAATATTGAATTATCAAGAAAGTTACCATCCGATTTTATTATTAATAGAATAAGCTGGTTTACTCAGCAATATATTGCATTGATAATTAAATCTCTGGAAATAATACATTCCAAAGATTTATATAAATTGTCCAAGAGCAGTAAGCTACGGGAGCTCCTGAGCAAACTTATAAGAACTTTATCTAAGTTGTATTCTAAAAACCACAACCAGACTTATGTATTTTTGCACTCATGCTTTACCGACTGCAGCCAAGCTAGGCAATTCGTTATTCACAAAAATAACGTCAGAACATGTACAAGAACAAAAGAGTACAAGTTGATAAAGTTAAGTTTTTATTAAACAAAATTAACAAAAATAGAATGAAGACAATATAATAGAGAATTAGATAATATAAAGAATAGAAAGAACATTGACAACAAAAAAGCAATCAAGTAATATTGAAATAGATGTTTGCTCTCACCCATTTATCAGTTTCATTTTTCAGTTTTTTTTTTTTTTGAGAAAGGACTGGTAATAAAATGATTTTGGATTTTATTTGCAAAGAATTCCATGAAATACTGAAGCTGATGTTTATTGACTGTCAATCTAAAAAATGATCTATTATATAAGTTGTTCACTGTTGGGCGTAAATTGTGTGGGTTGGCATTAAACGTAAGGCTTTTTCTATTTTTTATTGATATGGAGAATTATGCTCTTGACAAAGACTTGCCTTATTGTTGGTACTCCAAACTGAATAAACAAATTCCTGCTGGGATACAATCTAGGTCTTCCAAGGGCTGCCCTGATTATATGCTTTTGCAAAACAAATATCCTATTGAAGTGAGTGTCAAAAGTGCATCCCCAAATTTCTATACCATACTGGAATAGAGAATGTGCATAAGCATGATAGATTGTTCTTATGATGTTCATGACATTTGTTGAATTTATCTTATGAAATACAAATGGCAGGTATTTCAATTTTGATACTAGGTAGTTTAAGTAAAAATTCCATTTCAAGTGGTTATCAACTAATATCCCCCAAGTATTTTATAGATTCTACTTTTTCTATTGCTTGTCATATATCAGTGCATGTAACGGAGTCTACTGTATGGATATGCATCTTTATGTTTAGTACAGATGGTGGCTCACCCGTCCTTGTTGGAGAAAAATCAATGTATTTTGTTTTATTCAGGTTTAAAGTGAGCGTATGCTCATCAAACCATTCCTTAGCCAATGCCAAGCCTCTATTCGCATTATTATAAACTTCCCTTCATGACTAACCTGTGAAAATCAATGCGGTATCATCAGCAAATGATATTTTTGTGGAATTTGGCATATTCAATTTTAAAAGATCATTTAATTATATCAGAAACAATAAGGGAGAAAGGACTGTTCCTTGAGGTAAACCAAACTTAGTCAAGTCCCGTGTATCGGTTTTATTATTAATGGTCATGGTTTGTGTTCTATCCTCCAGGTAGTTAGTAATCAATTTTTCAGGCAAACCACGTATACCACATCCATCCAGCTTATTAATCAAAGTTTCATGAGGTATGGTATCGAATGCCTTAGCCAAGTCAAGAAATATTGCCAAGGTCTTTACACCATTATTGACATTGTTGTTGACTAGATCTGTTAATAACACAGCCGCATCCTTGGTTGACCTTCCTGCCTGGAAACCAAACTGATTAGCACCAATAAAGTTATTTTTATTTAGAAAACTTGTCAATCTCGTTTTTAGTATCTTTTCCATTATTTTAGCAAAATTACTAAGAAGACAAATGGGCCTATAATTAGCTGGATTTGATTTGTCCCCTGCCTTGTGAATTAATGTAATTTTAGCAGTTTTAAAGCGCTTAGGAAAATATCCAGTACAAAAGCAAGTAGTATTTATTATTATTTCAAGTGGTTTTACTATAAAAGCAGATATTCTTTTAAGACAGAGACCAATAAACCCATCTATGCCCGGAGATCCTTCGCTTTTTAAGGTTTTATAGTATTAGCAATTTCAGATGCATTTGTGGGATGAACAAAAAAACTATTAACAGGGGGAGGAGATAGAGGTTTCGGAGGGTTTTTATTTATTATATTCTCATTCAGGACATTAACGTAATTTTTACCCATATCAACAAAATATTGATTAAATATTTCTGGATCTATACTTGGTTCAATGAATTTCTTCCTTATTTCAAGTATCTCTCTAATATTATCCCATGTTTTTTTTGTGTTACCTCGGGACAGGTGAAATTTATTTCTAAAGTATTCAATTTTAGTGGTTTTGATAATATTATTTAATGTATTCCTGTATTCCTTATATTGTTCCTTTAGAGTTGCATTGAAAGGTTGATTTTTCAGTTTTTTGGACATTTTGTCTCTTTTTCTCATGGCACTGACCATGCTAGGAGTAATCCACTTTTTAAGAGGTCTTTTCCTATGTGGTAAATTAATTGTTTCAGTGTGCCTATCTATATAGGAAGTTAGTTTTTCGATAAATGTGTCCACCATTCCATCAATGTTATTTGAATCAGTAATTCTTACACAGTCCCAATCTTCATTACATAAATAATTTATTAGCGTCTGATAGTCGATTTTCTTTAAAGAGTTGCTATTGGGAGAGTTGTGATCAGTATTTGAAGTAAGTGTTATATGTAAGGAAGTATTGCCTTCTCTGATTGAAGATAGGAATCCAAGCTGATAAGGAATTCATTAATGTCAAGCGACGGTGATCGGTAAAGTGCTAATATTTTATAAAGCTTATTATCAATCGGGATATTCAAAGCTATTAAGTTTGTCATGCTGATTTCTATTTCAATTCTACTAAACTCAATCTCATTTTTTACAAAAACACACAATTAGTAAACTTATTACCCTGATTTATAGGAGTATATCCATCAATATTATTATAATGAAAACCAAATGAATTATCAAGCCATGTCTCAGTCAAGATAATTATATCAAAACTAGTACTAATGTTGCTTAAGCAACTTTTTTCTCTCCGCGGTAAGACTACGGTTGATAAAAACAGGATCCTGTCCCTCCAACCCTCGAATCATGTGTCTCCTTATCATACCATGTTTCTTTCTCTGCTCCATCATGCTATCAGCGTCACGACGCATCACGAATTTCACCACAATAGAGGAGGGTGTCGGTTTATTTCCAGTTCGATCCCTGAATTGCTTCAAACGGTGACATGCGTCTATCATGTCCGAAGATATATCGAAGCCAATCGCTTTCCCCACCTCCGCTACTGCTACCATTATATCCTCGTTCTGCGTTTCAGGTATTCCGTGGATTTCGATAGTATTTCGTCGCGAATACTGCTCCAATTCGTCTATTCTTTCCTCGGCAGTCTGGAGACGGCACTGAGCGAGCTTAAGTTCTGCCTTGAGTGAGTCGATGATGCATTGTTGACGGTCGATGATTTCATTTTGTTTTGAGACAATATTGCTCAACTCTACCCGCTTTTGCTCTCCGAAGCTCATCATACTCTTCATTTCCTCCAAACAGCTGTCGAGCTTTTCCTGTTTACTATCCCAGTCCCTCCTGAAGTCGTTCATTAACCTCTCAATCAGTTCATTTGGGGTTAGAGTGTCGTTGCTCGAAGGTTTGTTGTTTTTGACTGGTGTAGAGTCGTCCGACATTCTCGATGATCGCTGATTAGCAAAGCAAGGTTGGCAATTCCACGGCTTATCCTTCAAGAAAGAGAGAAAGTTCAATAATTATTTTCTTAGTCTATACTACGTAAATTCATCTATAATTTTGCTGTATTGTAAGCTATTGTATATAAGTGTATAAGCCAGTATAATTATATTGTATTCTACATAAATAAAGTAATCAATCAATCAACTATGTTGGACACACAAACATTACAATTAATATCCAAATTCATTAAAAAAGTGATAGCTTGCCTTTTAGAATTGACTTCCGTATCATTGTTGATCAGGCTTGATAAACATCAAACCACTTTGAACCTACATACATATCCCATAGACAACTTTAGCTAGAAAATGTCATTATAAATCTAAATAATCTGTGATCTAATTTTATATTTTTGATTAATAGATTCTCGTTGGTGGAATCGATCCCGCAGGGCATGAGCTATCGCAACGGATCGACTCGATTCCCGTCGACGTTTGCGGTGTGGTCGAGCATGCTCGCCGAGGCGACCAGTAGCATCGAAATCGCCTCTTCCTATTGGACGTTGCGTGACAGTGATGTGGTGCCGCAGAGCGTGGGTATGCGGCGGCAACTCAAGTATCCCGGATCCGATGAGGTAAAAGAGTCCTTGCCAACCTCGACTACTCAATATAATTAGAAGGCTCAGTAATCTTATTTGTCTGTAAAATTTTGAAACCTACAATCCTTTCCTGTTAGCTCTGTCTTGAGATTTTCAAAAATGTGTGTACTGTAACAATTATTCATTAACAATTAGTCTCATTGAGACTCTTGGAGAGTTGTAGAGATTTGTTCTAGAAATTACAATTTTTCACTAATATTGTAACGAAAAAAATGATAACATTTGACAATCGTTATTCTACTGCTGTCTACAGTTGAGATCATTTTCTACTATACTTGGCATCACAACAAGTATGCGGCAAGTATGCAAGTATGCTTGGCAAGTAAACGGTAGTGATGTTTACAAGTATCAATAATTCAAATTTATTGTTATTTCAAGTGATTGCCACAAGTTTGAGTGATAGATTTATTTTAATGAGACATAACGCAATTTATGCAGCTCTAAAATTCCATTTCTTCATTCACAATTAATTTAAATGAATAGGGGAAATTAAATTATTGTTTCAATAGTATTTTCTTCATAACTTTTCTAAAAAGTAAATTTTCTTTTTAGGAAATGATTTTTAGAGAATAACTGTTTGTGAATTATATCAATACTACAATACACAGCTCAAAATGAAATATCCGCTATTCACAATTTTGTCCAAGTGGAGAATCCCAACATACATTTGCGTAGTTGTTTATTCTGTAACAGATTTATTAAACCCTCCAGGTAGATAATAACTGACTAGTCAAGTTACAAAGCCCCCTGTAGGTTGGGGGAGCTTCAAGTCGAACATCGCACTCAAGAATGTGTTGAAAACCAGAATTCACCCACAGTATCCCTGCTTGATGTAGGAGGCGACTAAAGGGACCCCAAGGCAACTCCAGAAGTTGCCTTGCCTTCAAATCCACGCGATCTGCCCCATCAGGGCAGTTTCGGAGGGGCAAAGATAAAAACCCAAGAGACAAGAGATGGGTGAAACTCCAGCCACAAATGTAGGTCAAGAGGCTGAGTCGAGGGTGACTAGGTGCCCTAGACCCCTCCTTCAGCGGAAGGACCTACAAAAAAGCCAGGAGTGGAACTCACGTAGGTCACGAGTTTGTGGGTGGAGAAGCCAAAACTCACCACTGCTCAAAGAAGGGCGGCCATTCAGGCAAAACTTCTTGGGAGAGGTGAGGCTTTTGACCCTGCAGAGTTTCGGAGGGGTGAAAAGAAGAAACCCAAGAGACCAGAGATGGGTGAAACTCCAGGCACAAATGTGGGTCAAGAGTCTGAGTCAGGGGTGGCCGGGCGCCCCAGAGGAAACTTGGCCACCCCTTCCTCAGCTGAAGGACCTTCAAAGAAGGCCAGGATTGCAACTCACGTAGGTCACGAGGACTAATCAGTCTGAAGAGACTGCCAAGCATATCACACTGGATTGCGACAAGCAACCAGGTGATGAATGGGGTTAGTATAGGGAAAAACTCCTGGTTCTTGTAAAGGACACAGGTATTGGTTTGCCTAACTAACATACTACTTGGGAACACAAGCTTTGGTTGACGTGTGGGGTTCCTTGAACCTTTGGATCCTTGAATCCGTCCCTTCAAAAACAATAAACAATAAGTTACAAAAGTTATGTTACAAAATTTGTGAGTTTTCCCCTTCTAAAATCTGATATACAAGTTTTTATTTGTGAATTTTTAAAAAAAGAAAGAATATAAAGAAATATTTATTGCCAAAATCATTAAACAAACTTTACAAATGTGAAAAATATAAAAAATTTCATATACAATACATTACAAAAACTTAAAATTAAAATATTTTCCATTTAAAAATCGATTATAATATTATCATTGGCGTTACCAGCAAAACTAAGTAGTTTGAGCGATGGCAACGAGTAATCAGTCGGCTATAATTAGTGGCTTGAGATTCAGTCGAAAATAGAAAAAATATAATAAAGAAAAAAGAAACATATGGAATGTATGAAAAACTAGAAAAAAATAAAATTTCAATCCGAAAAGAAGAAGTACTAAGAGTGAAATACTAAGAGAGCAGAAAAACTAGAATGAATTCATAATAATTTAAAAACTTAAAAGAAAAAGAGATGATTCATGTAATTATTAATCTACAATTCACTGTACATATGTAATCCACTTAGTAACATAATGTAATTCATTTGTAGCATATATGCAATTCCTTTTGTAAGCAAAGAGAGAATTAGAAAAACAATATGAATCTTTCGATATGTTTTAAAATATTGCAATCTTAATATTTGCAGGGTGAGAAAATATTCAAAGGTCTTCTAGAAGCAGGTACAGAAAGGAAGCTGACGATAAAAATAGCTCAGGACTTACCAGCCGCTCGCCATCCAAACTATGACACTGAATATCTTGCTTCAATGGGTGCAGCTCAGGTTTGTTATTTTTCGTACTTGATAAAATATTTACTAGTAGTTCTGTGAACAGTAGACCTCACGCAGTATTCTCATTCACAAGTACCTGATTGAAACTATAGACCTTATGGAAATACAGCAATAGACTGGCTTCTCCACACATCTGTGTAATCACTTCTCAGCTGATTTATGATGAATAATTTTATAGTCTGATTTTTACTCTAATATTGGTGTATGAATGAGGCTCCTTTTTCCTTTTATATTATCCTTGAAATGAAAAATTTCCAAAAACCTTGTATATACGTCGACGCGCAATTGAAAAAGGAACATACCTGTCAAATTTCATGAAAATCTATTACCGCGTTTCGCCGTAAATGCGCAACATATAAACATTTAAACATTAAGAGAAATGCCAAACCGTCGACTTGAATCTTAGACCTCACTTCGCTCGGTCAATTATCCATTCTTATGACTATCTACTAGTAATACATCTATTTATTAATTTATTAATACATAAACCAATCATATAAAATATCAGGAGAAGACAACAGGCCGAGCCCAAAACTACATCTTTCCTGTTTCTATGTTCATATGAAATCCTATTTATTATTTGAAATGCATAGATGAACAATGTAAAGTGCATTTGTTACTATCCATTTATTCAATTGTTGATATATAAACGTAATTTCATACTAAAACTTCAATATTAGTACAAACTATAATAAAGCCGAGAAATGTAATATTTATGTATTTCATAAAATTCCCGTTGATACTTAATTGAGAGCAACAAATGATAATTTATAAATTTGGCTGCGATAGTACATCAGAATTATATAAAATCTTCAACGTCTTGAATACACATAGTGTTATATTTTATATTCACCTCAATCATCTGTGTTATATTTTACGGAGATGAATTCATTGTATGATTATAATAAATTTGATCGAAATATACTTGATCTATTGCATCACCATACAGTACAGTTATTCATTTCCCAATTCACAGGTAAGAAGTTTGAACTTCCGAAAACTAGTCGGAGCAGGCATTCTGCATACAAAACTATGGATTGCTGACCGCAAATCAGCTTATGTTGGCAGTGCTAACCTGGACTGGCGTTCTCTCACACAAGTCAAAGAAATGGGCATCTACATCAAGAACTGCTCGTGTCTGGTCAATGACATTGCAAAAATATTTGATGTGAGTACACCTGACTTCAAGTATTCTGAGCATGTCATCTGCAGAATAAAAGTGATTTCTTAAAACTTAATTAATTTCGTTGAAATTTTTCGAATATCCTAATTGGCCTGATCTCACATTACACATAATTTCTGTAGAACTATGTTTTAAATTTAGAAATCTTCACATTTCACTAAAATACTAATACTAGGCAATGAATCTGTAAATGAAGAATTTGACTCACAGACTCTAGTTTCTTTGAATTAATTTCAAGAGTCTGTACTACTGTATTAAAGTAAAAAATGATCTGTTTATAAAGGATCAAGTAATTAAGTCTGTGCAAAGGCTAAAAATAAACTTTCTACTCGTGATATTTTTCCAAGTTTTTCGATTTGTATATCATCAAGCTATCAAAAAGAAAAAGTTTTCTCAGGAAAATTTTTTTTTCGATCATCACTTTTTGAGATATGAGCGACTGAAGTTTGAATTTTGGGACAGTACATTTCGAATTCGGTACAATATAAATCCATTAGATTCAGAGGATGGATCCTTAATGGTATTGTTGATCTAGTAAAATAAACATTTTCTGAAAATATCAATTTTTAAGATAGCTATTCAATTTACCAAAAATAACTCAACTGAAAGTTTTTTTTTGTTTTTTTTTAGTAAATTGAATAACTATCTTAAAAATTTATTTTTTCAGAAAATGTTTGTTTTACTAGATCAACAATACCATGAAGAATCTATCCTCTGAATCTCATGGATTTATCTCTTGAAATGTTCTGTCCCAAAAATTTAAACTTTAGGCGCTCATATCTCAAATATTAATGATGAGAAAAAATGTTTTCCTGAGAAAACTTTTTCATTTTGATAGCTTGATGATATACAAATCAAAAAACTTTGAAAAATATCACGAGTAAAACGTTTATTTTTAGCCTTTGCACAGCCTTAAATATGAATCATCGTTGATCCATTACTATTCCCATTCAGAATTGTACGAATTTAATATCGCTATTCTCGGTCTTCACCAAAATTTATTTGATCTCAGTTATAGTATATTCTAATTTTACAGTGTTGTTTGTTTCTTTTTTAGGTTTATTGGATGCTTGGTCTTCCCAATGCAGTTGTTCCCAGCCAATTTCCGGATAATGTGACGACCACTTTCAATAAAGCTACTCCACTGCCTATGACTATCAACTCCTCTAGCATTGGTATTTATGCATCGGTTAGTTGAGTCATATCTTTGCAATATCTTTCTCAATAAGAACTTGATATTTTCAAGGTGTTTTAAAGCATTCCAATTAACATTTTGTATGCTTTAAACCTTTCCTCTCACTTCATGCGACTCTGCTATAATAAGTATATCATGTCCAATATTTATTGTGTTTCAATTTTAGTATTCTTTGGAGAAAAGTAAGAATTCCATGTAAATATTGGTGAAATATTATATCTTCCATTCTTAAAACGCAATGTTTTTCAGAAGCTTAGTTTTTTGCTGATGTTTCACATGATCATACAATAATTTTATGAATGAGCTTTACTTATTCGTTCTTTACAGAAAGCAATTGAAAAAATTGTCTTTATTCAATTACTTCATGAAAATACACTATACAAAGCAAATATTTGTACGCATTTTTAGCCCATGGCAAAGTGCTGTCTGGGGAAGTAATTGAAAAATATCGTGTATTAATCTATTTTAGTTAACCATACCTTTTTAATATATTATAAGAATATGAGCTATTTTCGGCTTCATTACTAATTCAGAATATAAGGTTTTAAAATAGGTTATAAGTTTTAAGTTTCAAACCTATTTAGAACTTTTGAAAACAAATACTCATTGGAATGTCAAGTTATAAAGATTGAAAAAGATTTTTGTATTTAAGTTTCCATTACTACTAAGTTACTTGATATCAACTGTTTATTCAATCATATACAGTTATATTATTTGAGAAGGTTCAACATGCTTATGCCCAAAACTGTACCTTTTCAAATTTATGCTACAGTCCAAATAAAAATGTAGATTATGCCACTATCTCTTATTATATTCATTGATAAAGATTGATTCTATTGATTATATAACTCTGTTGATCATTTTTATCATGTGTTATTTTTCTTATTTTTTAGAGTTCACCGCCGAAATTCTGTCCGAATGGTCGTACGTCAGACATTTCTGCAGTCCTGGATGTGATAAGCAAAGCGAGGAAGTTCATATTTATAGCTGTAATGGATTACTTTCCATTGACCATCTACTCTCAACATCCCAAGTAAGTAACACTATCCTTCAAGTAACCTTAGGCTACCAAAAACGAAATATTTAATAACTTACCATGACAGTACTTGATAAATAAATAAATAAACTTCTATTGCAATATATTTGTCAATTCACGTGACACTTCTCACTGTAAGTAAATAATTAATCTTACTCGCTCAAGCTAGCGGTAGTATCCTATTATATTAAGCGAGCTATTTCTGTATGTATGTGTTTATTTATGTATGTCCAACGGATCTCGAAAACGGCTCTAACGATTTTGATGAAATTTGCAATATAGGAGGTTCTTGTTATAAATACTCGATTGCACATGGTCTCATTCCTGGGAAAACTCGCTGAAGGACATTAAAAGGATAATAATTATTTATCCTTGGAAAAACAGCTGATAATTTCGTCGGCTGTCGATAATGGAAGATGTGAGTGCCTGTGTGGGAGTGAGACAGAATTATGTTCAGCAGTTGAACTATTGCAGAATTGCAATCAATCAATTGATCTCACGAGAAGTGTTATCTGGCACGAAACTGATCGACTTGATCAACATATCTGATTTGTTGACATGATCAACGATGTGATTTTATTCAAGATCCATTATTTTCTTATGTATATATTAACACATATTGCAGCAAACATAGTATATCATTCTTGGGTAAGCGACTAGGTGCCACCCCGACTACTTGTCCCCTTTTAAAACCGGTTTTTAGGGGACAAGTAGACGTGAGCCATCCCCGTCTAGTTGTATCCTTTCTGAGGAGGTGATAACTAGTCGGTGGGACACTCTGTCGCGAGGATGCGAGGCGTCAAGTTGTCGTTTACGGTCATGACTAGTTGGCACCTCCGATCCAGTAGGTGTCAAGTAGTCGTGGTGACAACTTGACGGCAATGGTATATTTTAACGAGGGTACAAGTAGTCGTCTACGGTCACGTCAACCTATCCCCTCGACTCCACTCCACAAGAAATCACCTCCATTCCAGCTGGCTCTTCATTTGAAAGTTGGAAAATGAAGCCTAACTATCACGTTCTATATGAAAAGGCATTAAGATTCCTAATTTTGATATAATAAGATATTCTCAACATCATGTCTTTGTGAGTGAGCCTTTTCAACCATGGTGCAATCAAGAATAAGTAAGAAACATACTGTATAGAAACAAGTGTATATAAATAATTATTTATCCTCATATATTAATTACCAGACTTCATGTAATACCTCATTTGATAACCAGACTGATAGCTTCATCTGCCATTTCATTGATGGATGAAAATTTGACTGTTCTAGCATTAGGCTCAATTTACTAGTAAACGGTGCGTCTGACGGGAAAATATAACTGAACAAAATGTGTTTAGAATGGTGTTCTACATCTGGTTCGGTTATCAAACGGGCTAATTATCAATTTTTTTTTCTGTTTCAACCAACTTGAAAAAATTTTTCCTAAAAATAACAAAGACGGCGAATATCTCTCGAACGCGATATTTCGCGTTTGACGGGAAAATGTTACTGAACCAAAAGTGCTTAGAATTCAATTCCACATCACAGGGGTGCCCAGCCCCCCCAAGGGCAATGGCGCATGCCCCCCCCCCAATCCATGTGTAATGCCCCCCCCAATCCAAGTGAAATGTCCCCCCCCCAAAGTACCCCAATCCCCAACCCTTTAGTTTTTAACATTAGTCAGTGTATGACAATAAAATTCACATCTTAAGGTGCGTACAGATATACGCGCCACAAACATGAGCAATTCACTTTTAATCAGCTGATGCCAAGCTTTTTATATCTGTATCTTACCGTTTCTGTAAAAATACAGATATAATCAGCTGATTAAAAGTGAATTGCTCATGTTCGCGGCGCGTATATCTGTACGCACCTCTACATTCTAATCTTCCAAAGGACATTATTTACCTTTGGTCTTGTGAGGACTTCTTTCATAATATTGTAAAAATATATACCATCGTTTCTTATCTCTTTTAAAATAGAAATAAAGTATCTTTTTGATATTATTTTTGAGACTAGCAGTGCACCCGTTCTTGTTCGGGAGGACTAGAAAGAACTACATTACATCAGGCAAAACTACATGACACATATTTTAATAGGATATTAAAATATAAGTGAGGGAGGCTTTGCTTTTTAAATGTTAAGGTTACTTATAAAAAGTTGAATAATAATATCATTGATAATTCTTTATTGCAAAAGAATATTGCATAGCAATTTTGGTAAACATTCATACAAATTTGGAACGATTTTATTCATACAATATATACTGTCGGCAAGTTTAGGTATTCTGAATCCTATACTACTAAACGAGCAATTTCTGTTTAGATGTTTTGATGTTCAAATTTTAAGATGTTTATATGTTTGTATTTCACCGGATCTCAAAAACGGCTCTAACGATTCTCACGAAATTCACAACATAGTAGGTTTATAATATAAAAATTCGATTGCACTAGGTCTCATCCCTGGGGAAACTTGCTGAAGGACATTAAAAGAATTTATTCATCCTTGGAAAAATAGCTGATAATTTCGTCGTCTGTTGATGATGGAAGTGAGTAAGCGAGTGCATGTGTGTGGGACTGAGACAAAATTATGACTCAGCTGTTGAACTTTTGTACCTAATTCAATCAGGTACTTAGTGGCAGTAGTACATAAGCCGGTTGAATTTTAATCCTGATTAATTCCAGTAGAACCAATCAGATAAGCTATCTTTTTGAGATGGTCTTCTGTGATTTAGTTCACGTGACATTAATCAGGATTAAAATTTAACATGCTTTTGTGAGAGAAATTTTTGCATTCCTCTGCGAATTAATCTCAATCCACTGTGATTAGATAGAACCTTTCTGTATGAACTATGAATATTTATTATAATTTCTTCTTTTGTAATTTTGTATGCTTTTGTAGGTACTCCAGAGCGGAGCTCGGTGCCCCGATATTTATCATAAATTGGAATAGGTTGTCACTGATGTTGTTTTGTTGGTAGTATTTACTTTTTAACATTACAGAAGTAAATAACACAAGTCGAACAAAATTTATCTTTAAATGGTTTGGTTTTTGGAATAAAGATATCATCTGAACAAGTACATTATATAAATTCTATCTATTAATACCAAATATCGGGACACCGAGCTTTGCTCGTTATTTATTCATTGATAAACAGAACTCAATTCTTTAAAATGATTGGGGAAGGACTAACAGGCACAGCCCAAAACTGTTTCTTCCCCGAATTTTGATTTATTCACTATAAAATTTATAGTTGGAATATTAAATATTCCAAAAAGTAGGTTATGTTTCATACACTTGAATTCAAGTGAAATTTTCAGTCCAAATATTTGAAAACATAAAAGTTCTAATTTAGATTGTTTACATACCAAATTGAATAACAAAATAACACTCACTAATCAATTGGAACTGTAAAATAATGATTAACTTTAAATATTATGATATATACCATCTCATGTCAACAAATCAGATTACTGTATTTTGATCGAGTCAATTAAAATTTCTTGGGAGATACGGTAAGCTAATTGATTACACAGCTGATCTCCCACACAGGCACACGCATCTTCTGTTATCGACAGACGACGAAATCATCATCTGTTTTTCCAAGGATGAATTATCCTTTTCATGTCCTTCAGGGAGTTTTCTCAGGGATGAGACCTGATGCAATCGAATTTTGATATCATAAACCTACTATATTCCGAATTTCGTGAAAATCGTTAGAGCCGTTTCCGAGATCCATTGAACATAAATAACCAGATAACCAGATATAAAAAAGAAAAATATGAACAGATATACATAAATTGCTCACTTAATATAATAGGATAACAACTTATAGTCCAGTCAAATGGTCGTTTTTCAGGAAACAGCCCCGAAAGAGTTTTTTTTATGGTTCTATATATATATTTTGGGGCGCTGAATTCTAATCTGAAATTTGCTGACACGCCAGAGGGCAACTTCACCCCCAAAATTTTGGATTTTTTTTCAAGTTTTCCATTTAATCTCGAGAACCTTGAATTTTTCGAGAAAAAGCATTCTCTATATAATATTAAAGATAATAAAATTTCCAATGAATTGAGTAGTCGCGCAGGACTACTTTTTGGATTTTATATCTGAAGTGTTCCACAAGATACGCAACTTTGAATGTGCGAGAAATTTGTGATATTTCCCCCATTTTCACAGCCTTGCATATGCAACGTTGCATATCTTGTGGAACACTTCAGATAAAAAATCCAAAAAGTGGTCGAGGCTGTGATGAATTTTCCCCTCTTTTCACTCCCATGAAATATACTTCTGTTTTCAATACCGTTCAAAAGTTACAACCAATTGAATAATGATCTGTATTTTCTCATTTTTCTTGCGATTTTACTGTTATTAAAGAGTCTCTAAAATGAGTACAATACATGATAGAAACTTTCGATTGGTCTTAAATGAGAGAAAATTTCATGCTCTATAAGCTGAGTTGCCTTAAATTGAACTTGCATTACTGTTTATATCGAAAAACTGTCGAGACTGTGAAAATGAGAAAAATATCGCATATTTCTTGATTTTTTTTAAACAAACGTATCTTACTTCACGATTATATTTTTACAAAAATCATTCACCTCACATAAAAGAGGAGATTCTTTTCTTCAAATCAAGACCAAGTATCATTTTGAGTTACCGAGACACACAGTTTTGAATATAGAAATTGGTCATTTTTCTATGCACTGAAATATGGGCTAAAATACACTATAGTAGGAATTTCCTATTTTTTTAACAAATTTTAGTGAGATGATACATTATTTTTAACCGCCTTGACGAGCTGATATGAATGAGCTGTAGTACGAGGAGATGTGATCATTCAGTCAAAAGTTATAAGTGATTGAAGTTTTGATCCTGGACGTATCCTTATGTGTGCCCCCCACTAGGAAATACTGAAATCTAAGGAGTGATTCTCATAGAACATAACTCTCGTAAGGATATTTCAGCCAAAATATGTTTCTTTTTTGTTAGGAAGCCATGAAAAGGTATTATAATGAAAATTTGAATTTTGGCTGTAGGACATGATTTTCTATTTTTGGGTGTATTCCCCCTCCCACCTCTTCTAAATTCAAAAACAGGTACCTAAGGAATTCTGTTCAGAATTAATATTGTTAATTCACGTGTGGCTTTCTATCATTACTAGATAAAGATCCTAGTTGTATAGGGTAGAAGTGGTAGGTTTGAATAATTTTGAAACCCCCTTAAAAAATACCCCTTTTTTGAAAACTCTTAGATCCGGAATCAAAAATCGTAGAGTCCTGCACGACCACTCAATTTATTGGAAATTTTATTATCTTCAATATTTTAGAGAATGCTTTCACTCGAAAAGTTAAAGGTTCTCAAGATTAAATGGAAAACTTGAAAAAAATCCGAAATTTTGGGGTTTTTTGGGAGTTTTGGGGGTGAAGCCGCCCTCTGGCATATCAGCAAATTTCAGATTGGAATTCAGCACCCCAAAATACATATAGAACCGACGCAAAAAGTTCTTTCGGGCTGTTTCCTGAAAAACGACCATTTGACTAGACTATTATACAAAACAGAAAAAAGTAATGAAGTATTACAATAATTACTTGATTACTATGTGGTAGTAAATAGGGTGTGAATTTGAAAGATTGAAATTGGTTTTATTTGATATTTTTCACAAATTTTTGACGAGAGAAGTTTTTTCTTCTGTCAAATTCACTAGAGTTGGCAATGTTGTTTATAATTGCATTCCCATTTCAGACAAATTAATATCATCATGAAACGCCTTCGAAATTAAAATAATTATTAGATTAATATGTATATTACAATTCAACTTATCATTGTGCTTTTATGAAAATTAGGTTGCAACAGCAAGGAAACTCAAACACATCAGGACCATTAAAAATTTAAATTAAGCAAAGGTGTTTAGAATAATAGTGGATGATGAAGTTGTAATTTATTTTTGTCAAAGTTACCTTCAAACTCATAAGCTTAAAATTACTAAAATTCCTGCATAAAAAATATTATCAATTGTGCTTATGCTTCATATTGAGTTACACTTAGCAAAATATAACATTGTAAAGGTGGGAAAAATTAACTACATTAGGATATCTCTATTTAATACTTTGATTTTTTAACCATGGTTCAAAATGTTGACATAAAATATAAAAAAAAATCATGCCCCCCCAAAAATGTTGATGGCGCAAATTGCGCCATGCCCCCCCCTTGTGGGCACCCCTGCCACATCATAACCAGTGATAAAAATTGTTTGATCCCTCCTCCCTACGCCGCGGGGGTGTAAGTTGTGCCAACTCTTTAGGTGACAAGTAGTCAGGGTGACACTTTGACGCCCGCGTGCAAGGTGTCATGTAGACGTGAGCCATCCCCGTCTACTTGTCTCCTTTCTAAGGAGGTGACAACTAGTCGGGGGGACACCCTGTCGTGAGGGTGCGAGGTGTCAAGTAGTCGTTTACGGTCATGACTAGTTGGCACCTTTGGTCCATTAGGTGTCAAGTAGTCGGGGGGACAACTTGACGGCAATGATATATTTTTAGGAGGGTACAAGTAGTCGCCTATGGCCAAAATGACCAGGTGTCGAGTAGTCGGGGTGACAACTAGACGGCTACTCTCATTCTTAATTACAAATACAAATAAATTTTATTTCCATTAATATACAAATAAACAATCTAATCAATAAAATGTACATAATATTCAAAAATACAATATATGAAATTTACTACAAATATAAATAAATTGCATTTTTTCGGAAATTAACCTACTCAACTATGGGAAACCCATATTCTAGAGCAGGTGTAGTAGTAATACAATTAAATTTAGAGTGGGGGTGCAAATACATTGGGTAAGTGAGCTCACATATTGTTCGAAATTATGTTTTCTATATTATGTCTTCCAGTTGTTGTGATCCAGTTTTTAACGGCGCATTTAAATTTTGAGTTTTCTATTATGGTGATGTGTACAGGAAGTAAATTGTGGAGTTTTGGTGCTAGGTGGTTGAAGTGTCGTTGGTATGTTGTCTTCCTAGCCACGTTCGTGATAAGTAGGCTTCTATTTCTAGTGTTATGACAGTGGTTTCTATTTTAATTAAAATACCTATATCAAAATTTTCAAATAATCATTATTTTACAGTTTCAAGGGATTAGTGAGCGTTATTTTGTTATTCAATTTGGTTTGTAAAAAATTTAAATTCCAACTTTTCTGTTTTCAAATGTTTGGACTAAAAATTGGACTCAAATTCAAAAGTGTATGGAACATAACCTACTTTTTGGACTACCGTATTTATAGTGTATACATCAAAATTCGGGGAAGAAACAGTTTTTGGGCTGTGCCTGTTGGTCCTTTCTCAACATTTAAGAGAATTGTGTTCTGTGTATCAATAAATAAATATAAACTATGCTTCTATGCTTTTTTACTCCAGAGCGAAGCTCGGTACCCCGACATTAAATTATAAATAGTCTCTAAAACTAGTGAATCCCTGGGTTGGAGAACTCGCTCGAATACGAATATTTTAATATTTAAAACCCGAAAATTTTATTTAGAGTTGGTGGAAAATATAAAAACAGCTAAATATTTCTTTTACAAGAATACTTTGACTGTAGGTTTCATTGGGGGTCCTATTTGAAATGAAAAATTACTCTGTCGCTTCAACATCTTTGTCTCTCATATGAATCCAAATTATTTTTATTTTAATGAGAATTTGGTCATGTGATATATCATTTTGATAGAGAGTTCCAAGAGAAAATGAATGTCGAAAACCACACATTGATATCTCAACCGTATCAATTTGTTGATGTAAAAGTTGTAAATCATGTTGTATTTTAACCAGCTGAAATCATGTGTCAGAGCTTGAAGGACATTCTTGAATGTTTGTTTAGTAAAATAGAGATCCCAGGTTCAAACCATCTCATTACCAAAAGTTTTTTAATCAGGCCACTCCCGTGTTATCGGATGAGCACGTCAAACTGTCGGTCCTGGCTGAAGTATGACAGTCGTAAGGCTTAAATTATATATTCAGGCGAGGTGAGACCTTCCCGCAAAGGACTCCAACAAAAGCAAACAAAAGCCATGCGAATTTACTTTTTACAAAGATTTTAATTATAATAAAAGATAAGCCTCCTCTGGTATTGAACAAAATCAAATTTATATCCATTGTTACATTACAATATACAAAAGTTTTCAATTATTTTTTAGGAAAATTGCATCCGCAAAGAAAAACCCTGAGCGCGGACATAAGTTGTTTACTCAAATATTTTTACTTTAATTCAAAAGAAATTGAATAGGCAGTATATAAATTTTAATCTAAAATTCAAAGACTTTTGAAAGGAAATATGTAAAAGTATACCATAGTCATTTCGATTTATATATATATTTTTTTATTGTAGATATTTATGAACATCAAACTGTTTTGCTATGGCCGTCAAACTCACCTGTTTCTCGCCGTCATGACATGACAGGCTAATCATCCAATTGTCGCTTCCACGGTTACCGATTGTCGACCGACATTTATCGTCATGACATCCAGATTAGCTATTAGTTGAGAATCGCCCTAAACATTCTGAATGTCTAGACAATAATTATTGTTGGCCGTCAATCGGTAACTGTGGAAACGGCCATTCGTATAGCATTCTATCCTGTCGTAACTTGTCGGCAAGAAATTCCAGCAAGAAATTGTTGAGAATTGGAACAGACATTCATAGAAATGAAAATTGAAAAATATAAATTATACACATTTTCAAAGATATCTGTTTCCTGTATCATATTTGAATTTATTTAATATTACACTGAGCTGGAAACTAGTTGTCATTTTTATACACGTAATATATTGTATGTTGATTAGTCGTTTTTTCTATATTTGAAGGTACTGGGGAGTGATAGATGATGCCCTGAAAACTGCTGCAATCGAGAACGGAGCCGAAGTGAGACTGCTGATCAGCTGGTGGGACCACTCCAGAGAATCGGCCAAGTTCTTTCTGCGCTCGCTGGTCGCACTCACTGGAGCCTATCCAGGACTCAATATTTCTGCGGTATGCTATTTTTGAAGTAATTTAATATTATATTACTTGAAGGAGTTATAAGAAGCCATTTTAATATGAAAAAAATCTTGCTGTTGAGGACTATAAGAAATCAATCTTCAAAAATAAGCAATTTTTTTAATGCACTTCTTGCTCGTTAATCTGGTTTCCCCTATCCCGTCATGCAGAGATATCACCAATCTGTTAGCATTTCATTCTATATTTTCATTTTTTAGAAATTTAATTTCAATGATTGACTCACTCCTCCTCCCAAGGCACACTGTCTGCAAAAAAAAAAAATCAATTTTATTTATTTATTTTGAAAGGCAACTCTCTACGAGTATTTTAAGCCCAGGTGATAATGAGGGGATGATGATGAATAACAATGCCGCACAAACGCTTCCATTTGTGATGATTCAATGAATGAATCAAGAGAGATGATGAAATGATATCTGAGAACGAGCAGCACCCAGCCAACACAAAATAAGAGTGAAATAAAACCCCAATCACCTGACAAATCCACAATAAGAACCCACTTGCTACTCACTACTATCTAGTTAAAACTAATACCATTCATGCCCTCTACATGTATACCCCATTAACATATTTAGTTAGACTACTTAGTTCTAGGCAAATTTCAGTTTACTTATATCTGAATCTATAGAGGCCTATTAGAGGTCTAAGAAAAAATCCTGTAACAAATGGCACACACCACAAATTGCAAATATGCGATTCTGGTAGTTAATTTATATAATAGATGGAAGAATAGTGATAAGATTGAGGACAAACAAAACTATTTACAATTCAAAAGAGATTATAGAAAAGCAATTGTCAATTCTAAAATAAAGACCAATGATGAATGTATAGCTAGGGCAAAAAACCAAAGTAAAGCGGCATGGATAATGATCAAAACTGAATCAGCAAATGTGAGACATGAGGAGCAGGAACCACCCATTTCTGTGAATGCTTTGAACGATACTTTGTAAGTGTATCATTTACTATTAATACTAGTAGTAGAACTCCTGCAAATAATCCAGTTTTATTAAACAACTTCAATATGCCTATGAACTTTGAACATAACAGCTTCAAATGGAAAAAGGTTGAACCAAAGTTGGTCCTTGACATTGTTAAAAACTTAAGTTCCTCTATATCAGGCGATGTTTATGACCTGAGTAATGTTATTGTCAAAGGCTTTATTGTGGGTGTACTGATACCACTTACATTTCTTATTAATCAGGTTTTGATGAGTGGAAAATTTCCAGAATGCTTGAAGCTTAGTAGAATTAGTCCCATTTACAAAAAAGGTGATAAGACGCAAGCTAACAGCTATCGACCAATAGCATTAGTACCTATTATTGGTAAAATTATCGAAGCCTGCATGCTTTTACAGTAGTTATATGATTACTTCAACTCCAATAAATTACTCTACTCACATCATTATGGATATAGACCACCATACAACATTCCACCATAACTGCAGTCGAGACCATTGTAAATAAGATATTGGATGCTTTCGAGAAAAAGTTCATAACAGGTGTTTGCCTAATAGATTTACTGAAAGCATTTGAATGCATTTCACTCACTATCCTGGAGAATAAATTGCGCTATTACGGTGTATTAGGTAGCGAGCTGAAAGTTGAAAGTAATCATGTCATACTTAGAAAATAGAAAACAAATCGTAGTAGTCAAAAATAAGAAGTCAGAAGCTCTAAAGGTAGTGGCAGGAGTACCACAAGGGTCAATATTAGAACCATTTCTCTTCTTGATATTCATGAATGATTTTCATTGTAGTATTATTCCTAAGTGTCTTCCCATTTTAAATGCAGATGACACAACTTTAATGTGTTTCCAAAAAAGCGGGACAATGTTGAGTCAATGTTATGGAAAGTATACAGTTATCCACAGCCTGGTTTGAATAAAATAAATTAGCAATCAACAATGATAGAACTAAATATACAGGGTGTCCCACCAAGGTTGTAACAGCCGTTGACCATAGATTCTACTCGACATTTCTGACAAAAAATGTTCAGTAAACGTTTTTCCTATCGACCTTAGTTTTCGAGATATATCGATTTTTCGATATTTTCCGAATATGCCCACTTCCGGTCATTAAATACTCAATAAGTCGAAAACTACTGGTCGAATTTCGATTCCAAGGGTATTGTTGGAAAGAGAAAAACATTTCAAACAAGATTAATGTAATTCTATTTGTTGTTAGATATTTTGTAGTTTTTTATTAGGGCTTAAACTTGAAAAAATGCTATTCTTCAAATTCAAAGTCAAATTTCAAACCGTTTTTTCTCGATTTTTCTCCGGATAATTATAGTAGTTTCAAAAACTTCTCCATTTAATAAGCTTTCGAATGAGTATAAATTCGAAAAGGCAAGTTCCATGATAAAGTGTTCAAAACTGATAATACCTGGAATTAACACCTTCAAAATGAGGAAATTCACAAACAGCATTCATCAAGTGACGATCCTAAGAGTGAAATCACCTGATTATTGCATTATTTTCTGTAGCATATAGCCTAAATCCTATATAAAATATTAATCATACACTTTTACAAGATCCAACAAAATTTATTCATAGAATAATAATTCAAAGTACATGAATGACAGAATTAAAAAACTGATGGTAATCAAGTTGCATATCATGCACACTGCTTACAGGAATTCAAAATAGCCTCCATTTCTTTTTATGCAACTTCTGCTGCCGTTTATCAAGCTTCGAGTTGCCCTTCTCACTTCGTTGGGCCGTGTCTTCATTACTTTAAACGTCAATCGAATTCTGAGAATCAGTTCCTCCCTGGTCTCTACAGGTTCTCTGGAAACTTTACTTTTCACAATCCCCCAAAAATGGAAGTCTATTGGAGTAAGATCAGGTGAGCGTGGTGGCCAACTTACGGGTCCACCTCGGCCAATCCACCGCCAAGGTTAATTGTTATCAAGCCACCCATGGACGTTTTTAGCATATAGAGGGAAGCAGCCATCCAACTAGAGCCACATATTCTGCATAAAATTGAGAGTCACGTCTTCCATCAACTTGTGAAGCTCATTGACCAGAAAGTCCATAAACTCTTCACCATTTATTCTTGCAGGGAAAATGAAAGGTCCAAGTATGTGTTTTGAGGAAATTCACAGCACCAGTTCTTGTGAACGTACTTTTATTTGTGATCTGTCCATATAATGTTTGAAACACAATATTGTGCTAAGATCCAACGGCAAAACGGCATCCTTGAAGCAGTATCAGGTTCATTCAACTCTTGAACTGAACATGAAATAGTCGAAAGTTATTCTTCTACAATATTCTTTGAACTATCATTCTTGAAACATCCAACATCCCAGCTGCCCACCGGATACTGGATCAAGGATTCTGCTCGAAATACTTTAGAATAAGATTCTCAAATGGTTCAGAAATTAAGACGGGCCTCTCGTACCTTGAAACGGATCCTAGACCCTAACGATTTTGACATTTGTCAATCTTAAAAACGTGTTATGAAATGGGTGTTTTCAGCTAGGAAAACGTCTCTTATATACTCTCTCTGCCTCTCTTGAATTTATTATTTATTATTTATTATTATTATAATTTTTACAATAAAGCACTGAATGGGAGAGAAAAACTAAGGATACTCCTTGTACTATTTCTCTCCCAAATTTAGATAATATTATTTTAAAAGTCCGAAATGAGGTTATGATTCCACTTTTCTGAAATTTAGTCCTTTTTCACTCAAAAACAACAGGAACTAAGAATTTTGAATTTTGAAGGTTGAGAAACTGGATAGAAAACAAAAATATCACACTCAAATCACTAATAATTGAAACATTTTCACGTAATTTTACAAAATTTGGAGCCAGAAAAATAGAACTTATTTTTCAGCACAGCTGACACTCATATCATATCATATCATGCAATTTGTGAATTGCATCCACACTCTCCATACACCAATAACATGTTCAAGTACTCAATCAAGGTAAATTTCATGATAATGAACGCGAACACTACTCTACTAGCCAAAGTTGAGAAAGTTGGTATCATGCCAATTAACTGGAAAGCACACTGAAAACTATACTGGAAATAGGCTGAAACATAAACTTCTTGTTATTTTATTCAGGATTTCTGGTATAGAAAATAATGCAAGTTATTGAAAAATTCATATCATTGTAGAATGTTATAATATTGATAAAAACTTGTGAACATTGTCAGAGAGAAATCAGATGACTTCACCCTTAGGATCACCACTGTTTGTGAATTTTCTCATTTTGAAGGTGTTCATTCCAGATATTATCAGTTTTGAACACTTTATGATGAAACTTTTAGAATTTATACTCAGTCGAAAGCTAGTATCGATCGAGCAGTCGTAGCAAGCAGACGTAGTTTTTTTAGTGAGAGTAGTTGAAATAGTGTATGCAATAGTTAAAGTGCTGAGTTCAGTGTTTTTATTGTTGTGCGTGAGTTCAGTGCCCTGCGCCGAAAAATCAGTTCTGTGCTGAATTACTATCTAGTCCGGCTAAGGAATGTAAAGAATGTGAGGAATGTCGACTCCCAAAAGACTGCCGACCTTCCTACTGCCAGAGTTGGAAGAGGAGGAGGAAACAGAGGACGACGCAACTATGAGTCAACTAACACCGGCTAGGAGCGTTGAACCAGCGTCAATGATTGGAAACGTCAACACTTCCCCAGAATCGTTTCTAAAAACGAATCAACTAAAAACTGCAACGGAGCAGTTTTTGTACAATGCATGGAAAGAAGTCACTTTCCAACAGAGTGAAGAGAGAGAAAGAATACATAAGCTGGAAAAGGAGTTGGAGAGAGCACGGTTGGAGATTAATCAGCTGAAAGAGATGTTTTCATCAGCATCTACAACCACACAGAATCTTCAATCTTCAGCTTCACATACAATGCAACCAGCCTCTTCTAGAAGTAGCAATAAAAGTTATTCACCACCGAATTGGGAGGAAGAAGAGAAAATGGTAGCATCAGAGACTGCATGGATTCTCCCTAAACAAAAGAAGAGAAAAATCCGTGACTCACCAGAAAAAATAAGGCCTGCAACTGATTCTACAAGTATGAAACCGACAGAAAAGAAAAACAAGCCACCACCAGTCATATTAAGCAATATACAAGAGTATTCGAAAATTAAAGAGGCATTGAAATCGAAAAATCTCAATTTCAGTGCCAACATGATGAACAACCAGCTAAAATTGAATGTTGAAACTGAACAAGAATACAGAGATTTAACTAAGATGTTGAATGAAGCTAAATATGAATGGCACACGTACGAAAATAAACAAACTCGTCCAATTCTTGTCATGGCTAAAGAGCTCCATCCATCATGCGATCCAGAGGATATAAAGAACGATCTTCTAAGCAGAGGCTTTCAAATAATCAGTGCTGTCAACAAAATGAAAAAAGTGAAGAAGGATGGAAAAGAACACATTATCAGACTTCCAATGTTCATGTTAACATTCAAGAATACAGAAGATACAAAAAGAATATTTGAAATTAAACATATTTGCTACATGAAAGTGAAAATTGAATCAATTAGAAGTAATAAAATTATTTGTAATTGGTTATACGAGACTGGTGCCTATAACTCTGAACATCTGCTGGAGCCTTTGTACTCTTAATTTATAAAAGAGTAAGTCAGACATACCGTTTAAGAAGTCCCCTAGCTTTGGAATCAGGAAAAATGTTTGCCATCTGCAAAACTATAATATAAATGACTTGCCTTTTATGTACCTACCTTGATTCTTATTTATCTCCTTTCATTGCCGCTGTTCTTTGCTCAAAACTTTTTATTTTTTCTTTTCATTTTTGAATTTTTCATTTGACACTTTCTATTTCAAATTACTTAGTATATGACGGTACTCGTCCCACACACAAGTCTATGACTCATGTGGGACTATACCTTTATTGCTGGGTCAGAGCACTTTGATTGGGTATTGTGTAGGCTATTCATTACATGTTTATTTTTATTTATTTTTTCTAATGGAGGTTTGTATTTTTTTTTAATCATGTTACTTATTTAATTTACGTTTTGCAAAATAAGACCTTCAAGACTTTGTTGATTATTGGATTCTTCTGTATGTCTATCGATTTAGTCTTGCAACTATAGTTATTCATGTAGTTTAGCCTAGATCAAAAAATTTGTTCTAATCATTAGTCATTGTGTGCTGAATACCTCAATAAAGAATTATTGAATTGAATTGAATATCAATAATAATAGAAAACAAGAAATAGAAATATTTCTAAAGACACGAAATATAGATGTTTGCCTCATCTCTGAAACCCATTCAACTGAGCAGACTCACTTCAAAATCAATGGATATAATGTTTACGAAACTATTCATCCTCAAAATCAGGCAAGAGGTGGAAGTGCTGTAATAGTGAAGGAGAGTATTAAACACTATGAAGACTTCAGTATTCAAAGTAATGAAATACAGCTAACTGTAGTTGGAATAGAGTCCATCAACCAGAAAATACTTGTTGGAGCTGCATATTTTCCACCACGTTACAATTTAAAGAAAAATGATTATACAAATATTTTTCATCAGCTTGGAGATAGATTCATAGTGGGTGGAGATTTTAATGCTAAGCATAAGGATTTGGGTTCAAGACTCACGACTACCAAAGGAAAAGAACTCAGAGAGGCTATCCAGGAGCTGGGCTGCGAATTCCATTCAACAGGGACACCTACGTATTGGCCAACAGATTTGAATAAAACTCCAGATCTTCTAGATTTCTTCATAACAAAGAGAATATCCAGTAATTTTATCGACATTGAAGAGAGCTTTGACCTGGATTCTGATCATTCAGCTGTAATTCTCACACTTAGTGAACGAATAATAAAGAAAGAAGACAGACCAATGTTAGTCAACAGAACAACAGGCTGGGAAGCTTTTAAAGTGGATTTGGAGAATGAAATCAACTTGAATATTCCACTTAGAACAACTGAGCAGCTAGATGAAGCCGCAGAAAATTTCATGTGGCAAATCCAGAAATCAGCCTGGAAAAACACCAGACAATATACCAGGAAAACAAAAGGATGCAATTACCCTCTGGAGATTCGACAACTTGTTTTAGAAAAACGAAGGGCAAGAAGAAGATGGCAACAAACTCGTGATCCTGGTGACAAAAATATCTTGAATAACAAAACACAACAATTGAGAAGAGAGATAAGGAAACTAACTGAGGAATCTATTAATAACTACCTTCAAAATTTGACAGCTGATGCCAGTACAGATTATTCATTATGGAAAGCAACAAAAAGAATTAAGCGGCCAATATTACAATCCCCTCCAATTAGAAAACCAGATGGTACTTGGGCAAGAAATAACAGAGAAAAGGCGGATTTATTTGCTAATCATCTAGAATAAATCTTCCAGCCAAACAACATTCAATCTGAAATTGATCCTGAAGAAGATATAATAGATGATTTAGATATAGAGATTGATCCAGTTTCTATAAATGAGGTTCAAGAAGAAATAAAATATAATCTGAATACCAAAAAAGCACCTGGGTTTGATCTGATTACAGTTGAAATCTTGAAGAAACTTCCAAGGAAAGGTATTGTCATGCTAACATACTTATTCAATGCATCACTCCGATTACAGCATTTTCCTACAATCTGGAAGGTGGCAGAAGTCATTATGTTGCAAAAGCCTGGGAAATGTCCTCAAGAAGCAAAATCATACCGCCCAATATCTCTTCTACCTGTAATTTCAAAGCTTTTTGAGAAATTGCTAATGAAGAGATTGACTCCCATCATAAGTAGCAGGAATCTTATACCAGCCTATCAATTTGGTTTCGGGCAGAAGCACTCAACCCTGGACCAAGTACATAGAATCACTAATGTAATAGAGTAGTCATTAGAGAAAAAATCGATATGTTCAGCAATCTTCCTTGATGTGGCACAGGCATTTGACAAAGTGTGGTATGAAGGACTGATCATTAAACTTCATAAAATTCTCCCCACTCAACTTGTAAAACTTTCAAAATCATACATCAACAACAGATTATTCAGAGTGAAACAAGGTGCCGACGTCTCCGAATTGAAGGAAATAAGGGCTGGAGTTTCACAGGGTAGTGTTCTTGGACCAGTTCTTTATGTGCTGTACACAAGCGATCTTCCTGAATTGGATGCAGTGACAATAGCTACTTTTGCTGATGATACTGCAATACTGGCAGAAGGGGAAACAGTACAAGAAGCAGCCACAAAACTACAGAATGCTAGCAACAGATTCAGTGACTGGACCAAAAAATGGAGAATTCGATTAAATGAGATGAAGTCTATTCATATCAACTTCACAAACAAAATTATCATTGAACCGATTCGAATAAATCTGAATGGGAATGTAGTACCACACAGCAACACAGCAAAATACCTTGGAATGACTCTTGACACCAAGTTGAAATGGAAAGAGCATATCAAGATGAAAAGGAGCGAGCTAGGACTCAAATACAGTAAAATCTATTGCCTGTGGGGCATCAATCACAACTCTCATTGGACAACAAGTTATTGATTTACAAACAAATTCTAAAACCTGTCTGGACGTATGGAATTCAGCTTTGGGGCTGCTCTAGAACTTCTAACATCAGTCAGATTCAAACATTCCAAAACAAAGTACTGCGGAACATGGTGAATGCGCCCTGGTACATAAGGAACAGCGATTTGCACCGAGATCTGCACATCCCCTATGTGACCTGTGAGATAAGACGATTGGCAGCCCATCATGAGTCACGTCTTCATCAACACGACAACACCGAAGTCATCCAACTACTAGACAACACTGAACTCACTAGGAGGTTGAAGAGAACAAAGCCCTTCGAGTTGGTGTAGTGCTAGTGGAGTGATTAAAGTATATTGAATAAAAGTGTAGTGAAATAATTTAAGAGGCATGTCTAGGAAGGCTGTTCAAAAAGTGTAGTACTAGGTAAATTTAACTGATGAGATGGGGAACGGGGTCAAAAAGCATGCTGGCTCAAAAACATCGGTCTTCATAGCTCTACTCTCTCTCAATCGATGCGCTCTCTCACACATCAGTCTTCTCTTTCTAGAGAAAGAAGTTCATTACTTCAGTAGCACCACTATCACAATTGACACGCGCACTCACTCTCACATCAGTCTTCTATTCCTAGAAAAGTCCATTATTATTATTATTATTATACACTGCATTGTCTACTCATTGGCCAGTTTCACACGGCAGAGACCTCGCTCCTGGAATATCATATTACAGAAGATCATATTTCATATTTTGCAGCTCTCCTGTACTTTCACATGGGGATCTTACGAATAAGCCGACAGATCTAACAACTATGCCGACGTTTGCTCAAACCTATGACTCATCACTTTTTCTCAAAGTCTAACTTCCTTAAAAATATAGATAGAAGATTTCTGATTTCGGATTTGGATTCAGCGACCCCAAATTCTTTAAAGCGTAAGTCCCATTTTCAAAAATACCCGAAAACAAGGGAGTTATAGCTGTTTTTAATATAGCTTTCCATTATCATATGATTATATAGTACATACTAAGATAATAATACTCCTGCCTCACAAAGGGACAGGCAAAGGTTTTAAGAAGTTTTTGAACACCTGAGAAGTTTATACATAAACATTTTTAATTTTTAAAAGTTCTAGTTTTCCAAAAAAATATTGAACTATGAAAAGATGAATCCAAATATGAAATCATAAATCATCTCCACTCATCACCCAATAAAATAGGAGGAAAAGGAATGTTGTACAGTAAAATTCACTGAATTTCAATTGTCATTCAACAATCCAATTTATCAGGTTCAAATCGTTGAATATCACTTTAAATTCTCAGCAATTATTGACTATTCTTTTTACAATCAGAAAAATCTATTATGAACATACAGTATAAACATTGTGCTGATCTGAATCGATCTATGGTAATAATAGGAATTGAAAGAATAGAAAATGTCATGGCATTCCAAGTAGTGATGTCTGTGTATTAGAACTGCTGAGTTGATAATGCATACTGAAAAAAAGTCATGAATAGCTCAGACCAGCCTGGCGACTTTGATGCTTTTGAAACCGGAATCTTGTTTTATTTTTATTAAAGAATGATACGGAATGAAAACCATGTATCATAGTACAAAGCTTTGTATCATGAGTAAGATTGACAATCATGGCTTGTCGATTTTAGTTGCTGACCTAAATCCTCATTCCTCAGTCGTAGAACTATGGACCAAGCGCGAGCATTTGCCTTTTATGTCATATACCGTCGACACAAACTTATGAAATTTATGAAAAGCTTGATAGCTTGAATAGTGATCTGATATTTGTTACACGTTTTTATTCTAAGACATAATATGTCTTGTAGACTAATTTTTAATGTTTCTTCAATCGGCAGGAAAACTTTGGTTTTTCAAAGTTATCTTACTCCCTTATTTTGGGGTATTTCCAGAAATCAAGATAAATAACCTACCAAATTTCCTACACGAATACAGTGTAAGTTGTATTATAATAGCTAGAGTACTTACGTACTGTATAGTACAGTACCTGTTCGTTTTTACCGTATAATTATATGATAATAGAAAGCTTTATTAAAAACAGCCATAACTTCCTTGTTTTCGGATATTTTCGAAAACGGGACTTACGCTTTAAAGAATTTGGGGTCGCTGAATCCAAATCCGAAATCAGAAATCTTCTATCTATATTTTTAAGGAAGTTAGACTTTGAGAAAAAAGTGATGAGTCATACTTTGTGGAAACGGCGGCGTAGTTGTTAGATCTTGCCTCTGCTTGCCTCGAGGGGAAAAGACGTGACAAAACGAGGTTCCTGGATAGGAGTCACCATGTGAAAGACACGATTTGACTCAATGTACTTCGACAAAAAAACGAGAACACTGTTCAGTGTTCAAGTTGCACGTCTCCTATCGTGTGAAAGAGGCCATTCTGCGGCTGCTCTAACATGACTGATCTGCTTTTGAGTAGCCTGGCTATTATAGATGGTATTCTATTGCTTCAACAGTGTCATCAAAGAACACTTCATTTGACTAATTCTTCTAAAAGGACATACAAGTTCATTAATATATGAGTGCACTATCTATATAATAAAAGCGGAATGGCACTCACTGACTGACTTACTCACTCACTCGCAGAACTAAAAATCTACCAGACCAAAAACGTTCAAATTTGGTAGGTATGTTCAGTTGGCCCTTTAGAGGCGCACTAAGAAATCTTTTGGCGATATTTAACTCTAAGGGTGGTTTTTAAGGGTTTAAAGTTCGTCTTTTAGCATGTATATTCTTCTTATTCCAATATCTTAGAATTATAATTGAAATGTCCATACCATATGTTAATATAGAACTATAATCTAGAGAGATCACAGTTGTTCTGTTCCTCTTCGAAACAGTTGTTCTGGTAATTAAATTAAATTTTTTTTCAGATTGGCATTGAGTTGAGTTGACTTTGTTAGGTTGGCACCAAGTTGAAGATTGAAATGCATTTATCAAGGACCTCCTAAATACCAATTTATCCAGTACCTCCTAAATACCTATTTAGGATATATACCTATATATACCTATATAGGATAAATACCTATTTAGGGGGTCCTGATTTATCGAGGAAAAATTGATTGGGTACTGCTACTTCAATCAGAGCTATTCCTGGGAATATTATATTACTACTAGCCGTCAGGCTTGCTTCGCTCCCCTGGACCCCCGACTGGATTTTCCAAGAATGAGATCAGCAGGCTCGTTTCGCTCGCCTGCATTTTTCATTTGTGCATTTTTATCATATGTTACGACGATCCAGTCGGGGGTACAGACTAAATGTCTGGCTAAACGGATATGGCGAGCAAAGCGAGCCTGACGACTAGTATTATATAGATACCTACAGTAAGTGCTGAAGGCTGTTAATAAAATGGTTTATGCATAGACAAATAAAAATCATGATTCTTCATTCTTGAGATTTAAATATATTTATTTTGATTCTAGATAGGAATTAATTTTTCCAGTAATAATATTGTTTGGAGTACAGGATCAAATATTTCAATGTATTTATGTATATTATCAGGGAAAATCACAAACAAAAAATGATTCCAATAATATAATGAATCAAATTGGTTTTTATTATCCATGATAACATGAAACAGCTGTTATATAGCTAAGGTGAACGTTATATTTTCGAGCTCAAAATTTAAGTGGTTTTATTCTTTATTTTGTGAATTTAAAGTTTTTTTCATGTTTTTACAAAAGTTTTACTATCAATCTATCAAAATTTAAAATTGTTTGTTTTATTCTAATCTATACTCTCAGATTGTGATTTGGTGTAGAAAATTGAAATGGACATAACCTATGTATAATATTTGCACAATTTGAAACTGAATTAGGAAATTGAAAAAGTTTTGGGCAATAACCTGTTTTTTCTTTCCCGATCATTATATTGTTTGTGGTAATCTAATAAATAAATAAATAATTAACAGGGCACAACAATTCAAATCATACAACAACGCTAAATATTATAACGCTACAATGATTCATAAGCATAGTTTTATTCAGAAGCAAAGTACTTGTGACTGTATTAGCACGATTCAGAACTGGGCTAATATACGGTAGCAAATATTACGAGAAGTACCTAATTCCTGATTCACCAAAACAAGTGCAGATCACCATGTACAACGGCCTGTAAACAACTGAACAATGGACAGTTGATAACTGTCTATTTTTCTATTTTATAAACAATCGAATTCATTTCTGGTCAATTATGAATTTAATAGAATCTACCGCGCAGGCGCCAGCAGGCGCCTAAACCCAAAAAAGTTATGATTCATATAAGCATAATTTTATTCAGAAGCAAAGTATTTGTGATTCTGCACGATTCAGAAAACATTCCAAACAAGAAGATCGTCAGTCGTTACAATATTGACCCTATTGGAAACCCCCCCTCACTACAATGACAAGGACGCAGTCTGCGCAATCTCCCCCCCCCCCACAACGTTACCACTCCTGGACAATGACAATGTATAGTGTCATACTGTACATTAGTTTTTGCATTTCACCTTTCTTCCAATTGAATACTTGTACCCTATTACCACTTCAAAGAAAGTAAATGTAAATAAAAAAAAAGTGAACAGAGAATTGGCTTATCTTGGAAATCTTGCAGTATACTAAAAGTATTTTTTTATTGCAGAAATTTTCGTTGAAGCATGAACGAAATATATATTCATTCATATTATCCAATAACTTACTTTTTTCGAGAATTTAGGAATGATTGGTTGTTTTCTAATTACAGTATAAGAAAAAAACATGTAAAACTTGATCTCTCCAAAACTAAATTTTTCCCGGGTAGTTTCATGTAAAGTTCTTGGGTTGAATTTGAATTGCCATGCATGGCCCAACATGGATAATAAAGAATTCGATGAGAGAAGAATGAACCATGTCTCCAAAATAGCTGTACAAATAGAATATAGTACAGATTTTATGTGATTGAAATGGAATGGGAATAAATAATAATATGGATGTCAAACTACTGTATAAGCATATAGAATAATAGAGCATAATTATATGAATATAGTATATAACATAAAACACAATAGCGCAGACAAGAAGACAGGCAATATTATCTCATTGAACAAAAACAATCAATTGCTTCGACAACCGAAAACCAGTTTTCCGGTTCTCCGGTGTGAGTGCGTGTACTCACAATCATAGAAGTTGGGACTGTGTTAGTGAGTTCGACCACACTTTTTCGAAAGGCTAGTAGGGAATTGAAGCTTTCTCGATTCAGAGTTCTTTGCAGGTACTTCGTTCTAGCGTGTTTCGGACGCTATTTTCCAACCGATAATCATGAAAATAGTACCAAATTGTTCAGAAAGATTTGGACATCTGGCGCCGTACCGCTAAATTTTGATATCACTTATCAATTTTTTCCTATTGAACGTCAAACTTTGCCAAATTTTCTCCAAGTTCATCGAATTTTAAAGTCATTTTATAGTTGGAAAATTGGAATTTGGCGGTACGGCGCCAGATGTCCAAATCTTTCTGAACAATTTGGTACCATTTTCATGATTATCGGTTGGAAAATAGCGTCCGAAACACGCTAGAACGAAGTGCCTGTTTCAGCCCTTTTTCCGAATTATAACATTGCTCTTAATGTAGTGAAATTATAGATTGGAACTGTAGGCTTCACTGGAAGACTTTAGCAATAAAAATTAATTTAGGATAAGAAATAACAGAACAAAATTAATGATTAGTCCTAGTGACTAGTTTTAATAGAAATAACAAAAACAAAAAAAAAGTCGAAAGCTTATGAAATGGAGAAGTTTTTGAAATATTGAAACCACTATAATTACCTGGAGAAAAATCAAGAAAAAACTATTTGAAATTTGACTTTGAATTTGAAGAATAGCATATTTTCAAGTTTAAGCCCTAATAAAAAACTACAAAATATCTAACAACAAATAAAATTACTTCAATCTTGTTTGAAATGTTTTTCTCTTTCCAACAATACTCTTTGAACTTGAAATTTGACCAGTAGTTTTCGACTTATTGAGTATTTAATGACCGGAAGTGGGCATATTTTGAAAATATCGAAAAATCGATATATCTCGAAAACTAAGGTCGATAGGAAAAATGTTTACTAAACATTTTTTGTCAGAAATGTAGAGTAGAATCTATGGTCAACGGCTGTTACAACATTGGTGGGACACTCGGTATATAATTCTCACTAGTTAATAATATTTGTGAGAATAGAGCAGTGAAGCTATTGGGATTGTATGTAGATACTAAGTTAAGCTGGAAGAAACAAGTTGAATTTGTATGTAGGAAAGTTTCCAGAGTTGTATTTCTTATAAGAATTTCTTATTGTATGAGTACACAAACATTAATAACAACTTATTCTGGCCTGTTCCACTCTCTGATTAGCTATGGGGTTATGCTTTGGGGCAACAGCAGCAATTCAAAAAATGTTCTTATTCAACAAAAAAGTTATTAGAATTATTGCTGACCTACAGCAAAGAGATTCCTGTAGAGAGTTTCATAAAATTTGGAATAATGACAGTACCTTCATTGTATATTTATCACAATTCGCTACAGGTTAAGAACAAATTAAACAGTTTCTCTCGCAACAGTGATAATCATGAATATAATACCAGAATAAACACTGATCTCCAAATTCCTTACGTAAGACTGTCCAAAGTTAAGTAAACGGAACACGTGACATCCTTTTTAAAAAGATTTATTCAAGAAACAAACCGGCATAGTGACTGCCCAAAATACAGAAATGAGACAAAGAATCTTAATTACTAGAGCTTTTATACTATTCTAAGTGCTGTATCAGCTACTATACAATAACAATGGGTATAACTTCTTAACTTCTCCCTCCCCAAGTTTGGAGCTGTCCTCAGCGACCAAAAACTGATAAGACCCAAAATACAAAAACTGTTTAAAAACAATATAAAATAATACTCAACTAAGTTATCAATACATACTAATACAAAAGTGTGAGAAAAAATTTTCAAGTAGGAGTTTCGGTTGGGAGGTACGGTCCGCCTAAGTTACAAGCTATTTGTTTCTTATCAGGAATATTTCGATTACAAAATTTCAATGAGATTTTACATTTGTAATAAATAACTGAAATTATTATCAACAGCACAAAAATTCCAATTGGGATAAGAATATAATGAAGTAGGTAATTGCTTTCAGCTGTAAAATCCTCTATAATTTCTAGTTGTTCTATATTTAGATTAGCTTTATGGATCAAGTCGAAAGATAGATTTGTATATAGTGTTCTCGCAGGTTGTTCTGAGGGTAAGGATACAATGTTTTCCCAATAAACGTATGGTTCTAAAAAATTAAACAGCTTTTCTGATTCTTCAAGGTTCAGTAATTGAGTCTTCCTTGGATAAATTGTAATGTTTTGATTTTGTTTACTTATAGTGCAAGTAGTAATATTATACATTAAATATTTATTTATGACTTGAATGTATCTTATAAAAGGTTGAGCCTCACTTATAACCAAAGATTTACAATCATGAAGGTCCTTATCGTCTAAAAGTTGACTTATACACTTATTAACTATTCTAGACATATTCTTACAATAATAATTATTTCTTATTAGTAAACAATCTCCTGTAAACAATGAGTTATCTTTTCGAATTATGAAGGACGGATGTTCAACAATTGTTCGCAACTCTTTTCCTTTTACGACTGGGTAAGATAGGAGAAAAATGTCTCATAGGCATGAGAATACAAAGGCAATTGTATAAAATAAGTAATGAAATCATCTTTCACATGACAATGTGCAGACCCTAGCTGCCACAAAATTTCGGGTTCATCAGAAATGAGAGACAATTTAGCCGAATGAATTAATAAAGACAATTCGTTTCTAGACAGAATACTTGAATGGATTATGTTTAGTCGACAAAATTCTAAGCTCACCATAATATCGTCTATTTTATTTTTTATGAGAGTCAATGTGTTGAATAAGAAAGAATGTTGTTGAGTTAGCTCTATTGAAGTGAATTGAGTGGTGATTGAATTAAAATAATTTTTCAGCTTGACATTGTTGGCATGAATGACATCAATCCCATTGTTAAATTTGTGTATCAAGTTTCTATTGATTGACAATTGATTTTCGATATTATGCTCTAAATGATATTCATTTGCTTGCACTTTCTCTAAAATTTTGTCATATTTCGCTTTGTCGTCAGAGTCCATATTTCCTGTAATCCAGCCTATTGCGGAACCAAGTCCGTTTATGAGACCTCTCTTAATTCTAAGATTATTTATATGAATATGATCAAATTTTAACTTAATATCATCTAAATACAAACGTAAAATATTACAACGATTCTTATCACTATCCTTAGCTCTTAATTAAAAGGTTTACAGAGTCTTCAATATGTGTTAGTTCAACATGTAGTCGTGTAATGTTTATGTTGTGCATGTATGTGTATGTGCCATTTATAATGAAGGAGTTCTGTACTCGAACTGGTGTAATGCCAGATGATTTGGTCAAGTCCGTTACTTTATACGACATTGCTGGGACCAGCAGCAGGAGAATGAGGATCATCTTGTTCTGAAACAAATTTATATTTTTAATAACTATTTTCCGTGGTCGTTTCATCCTATTGGGATGGATTTTGAATGGTCGTTTTTGAATTGCTCTGGAATTTGTAGCAACATTTTGTTGTTTATCATATTGTACTTGGAAGAATTTTGGCTTGTTCTTTTTATTGAAGGTTGTTTTAATAAACGGGGCTTCGGGGATTTCGACGTCTGTTTCCCTATTCTTATTCAATAATTCTATCCTAGTTTGTTTTTCCATCTCTACCTTATCTTTTACCAATCTATGTATAAGCTGTAACCTATCATGATACTCTTTTGTACGCTCTTCAGTGATAAGTTGTTCTGTAGTGTCATTCAGAAAAGAATTCTCAGAGATGCCGAATGTTATTTCCATTGGTGTCATTTTTAAGGTGGAATTGAGTGTGTTATTGAACGCAATCACGGCCGTTTTCATGTTGGTTTCAGTGGTATTATTTCTATTTTGAAGTTGGATAGAATTTAAAAGTTCAATTAGAGTGGACTGAGTTCTTTCAATTAACCCTTGCGAGTCTGGATGACCAGGGGTAACATAATAAGGTTCGACTTCATAAAGTTTTAGAAAATCACGTAAACCAGCGTTGTCAAATTCTCTGCCGTTGTCCATCTGTACGATCTTGGGGGTTGGATAGAGAGAAAAATAGTCGAAGAGATGGTTTTTTAGGCTCGATTTGATTAAGACACGTGAGGGGGTAGACTACGAGTCGTTTGGAGAAACAGTCGATGATTGATAAAAATTTACGTTTGTCATACTGAAAGGCATCAAGTTGCAGTTTTTCAAAGGGCTTTGTAGGAGTAGGGAATACTTTGTATTCTGCACGAATGGGACGACGTTCGTACTTAGTCTTTAAACATATTGGGCATTTGTTTATGAAGTTAGTAATATCACGCATCATTGAAGGCCAATAGTACCGTCGTCGAATGTGTGAGTAACTCTCTGAAATTCCTCTATGATAGGTTTTTCCAGTATGATAATTGGAAACTACTTCTTTTTGTTCGTCGGGATCAGTAATGTCAAGATTAACTTTTTTATACCGCTTAATCTTAACTGAGTTGAAACTTTCCTTAATGACTTTAGCAAAGTTGTTAAACATTGATTCGTACTGATTACTCAATAAACCATCTTTTGAACAATATACACCATACGTGGTATTCGGTTTCAGGTATTCTAAACAAAATTTGTTTATGTGTTCGAAATCTAAGGGGTCTTGAAAACAGAGAAGGAGTCTGTTCTTATCAAAAATTTTCTGAAGGGTAGGTGTTTTGTTTCCGCGTTCAATAAGTATCTGATTATGTTCAACGTTCAATATTTTATTATCGTCTACTATCTGAATTTGTTCATTTGAACTGTCTGCTGAATGAATTGTCACAAGGCTGTGTAGCATTCAATTGACAAATCAAATTTTCTAATAGTAAACCTGTAACACCATCTAGCTTATACTTAGTGATTACATTTGTACGTTTTTCATTAAGTCTGTTCAAAAATTCAATAGGATGTTCCCTTTGATAGGATTTCATCACAGTCAACTCAGCAATGAGTTCAGGTACAGATCTGTTATCAGCAAAATTTTGTTTCAGTGATTTTATCAAGACTTTTATTGAAGAACAACTGTTGTTGAATGCTACTGCTTCGGCTGGTCCTTCAAGTTTGCACATAGCAGCTTTGAAAAGAATCCAGTGATTAGCTTCTTTTTCTTGAATGTTATCAGCACAGTAGCCGATAGAAAGGTCTTCGCAAGTAGATATGAATTGATGTAACTTGTGAGAAGTACCATCGTAATGAGGTATGTATCTCAAGAGTTCATGTGGAATAGGTTTAGTGATTGTTGCCATTTTTGAAATATCTGAAGTTGAAGATAAGACTGGATGCAGTTTTGAGGGTTTGATGAAGTTCTTTTGTTTGGTACTCACAACTGGTTTGGAGAGCGTACTTGGATCGTCCTGGTCCTCGTCCGTGGATGAATCCGTGTCGCTTGGTTCTCTGTTGGTTAGGGGCCGCCAGGTGTTGTTTCTCTCTGCCAGGATGGAAGGCTGTGCACTTGGTTCCAGAGTGATGAGGGTAGGCCGCAGATGAGGAGTTACACTTGCGTTTTGGATTCGAGACAGTTGGTCGCGAAAAAAAGTTAATTGAACTTTACCGAAACGTCTGCGGTCCCGTTTGTTCGGGCGCCAGTTAAGTAAACGGAACACGTGACATCCTTTTTAAAAAGATTTATTCAAGAAACAAACCGGCATAGTGACTGCCCAAAATACAGAAATGAGACAAAGAATCTTAATTACTAGAGCTTATATACTATTCTAAGTGCTGTATCAGCTACTATACAATAACAATGGGTATAACTCAAGACACATAAAAGCCATATGTATCAAAGATATGTATTATTCAATAAGCTTCCTCTTAGAATAAGAAATTTGCATGTGAAACGCTTTAAGACAGTAATTAATAATCGGCTTAAAAAAATCCATTTTATAATATTAACGAATTCATGGACTGTGATACTAGTACCCTTATTGTAACTTGAATACCTATATTATAATTTCTTTTCATGTTTTATATGATATATGTTTGACTATGTATCATGTTAATTGACGAAACCTATTGCATCTATGTTTGTTTAATAGCGAATAAAGATTCTTATTCTTGTTCTATTCTATAAATTCCTTAATTGTATAAAAGGCTTTCCTTTTCAGCCATGTCTAAAACTATTCTGAATTTATTTAGAGGGACAGTGTGGGAGCTGGGGTGTAATTTATTAAAAAGGTTGAGACTCAGATGAAGATGGCTATTGTGTGTCTTTGGATAGTCTATTAAAGAGTATATCAATTTGTTTTTATGCTTCTTGAGTTGTGTGAATGTATAAGGAGTCGTTGGAGTAGAGTTGAGAGATTTTCTTCAACATAAATTAGGCTATTTAGGATGTATAGTCCTTGGGCTGTATTGATATTTCATTCAATAAAGTGTTGTCTACACGAGTCCATCTGACGAGGGCGAAGCATGCATCGGATAGCTTTCTTTTCAAACTTCAGCACCCGTTCAGCATCAGATGCATTCCCCCATAGAAGATTACCATATTGTAAATGAGAGCGGAAAAAGGAAAAATATGAGAGAAGCATCAGTTTATATTGCTTATTGATTATTTTAACTTGAAAAGCAGATAGGTTGTACGGGCAAGTTTCCAGCATAGTATTTCAATATGTTTAACTTATGATCCAAATTGATTATTTTGCTCTGTTCTGTAGGTCCTTACATTTTGTGAGTACATTTTGTTTTCTTCATTTTGAACACAAATAAATGAATCTAACAAGGATGTTGATCAAGATCTCCATGATCAATTCATACCTTTATAATTTATTTTGGTTTTTGAGGTATAATATATTATTTTTAATCTTGAAAAATAACTGTGTTACAGAAACTGTTTGTAGTTCCAAGCACCGCTGAGCAGAGTCAAATACCTTATGCTCGAGTCAATCATAACAAATACATGGTGACCGAAAAATCGACGCTAATTGGTAAGTTCTTTCATTATTTTATAAGTTGTATTCAAAGATTTCTCAAAACTGGTGGATAATTATTGGTAGATACTTTATTTCTACACTATCGTACACAGTCGATCTTTCTTTTAATCAATTACAGTAGTTTCTCAATAATTCAATGGTTTTTTTAAATTTCGGATGATGCCCACATGGGCTTTCAGCATGCACGTGGGTAATGAAAAGTGCGTGGGTGATTTGATGAGATAATCAAACGTCCATGCCTACCGGCTGGATTCGAACCCACGGCCATGTAGCGCTAGCAAACTAAAGGGAGCAACACCTTAGTCGTCGTCTTGGCTACCTGGTCGGCAAATACGATAAATTGAAAATATATATATTCAAGGTATTGAGATCAGTTTCTCTGCTACCTATAATCAATTCAATTATCTATAGCAAGCATCTTTAAAGTCATTCTTAATCTCAAGCCTCAAGTATTGAATTACATAATATTTTTCGACTTTTGCAGTTTAAATATAATTGAAATTAGTGGATAACTTGATTAACTCTGCCTATTAGAAACAAAAAATCTTTACTATCAGTTTTAAATTAATTGCATTGGAATCATACTCTCACTGTATTAGTATCATCAATATTATACGAATATTGATGTTGATTAAAAATACGTTTTGTATTGTCAAGTGAAATGGAATTTTGAGATTGGAAATTCTCGGTGATATTTAAAACTACCAAATGTCTATGTTCACTCATCACGAATTTGTATATTGATTTCGAATGAGTATTTTTTCAGAATGGCTTATTTTGAATATTAATGACACTTCCATTCTTATCTATCCAATTTTTTTTTACAGCAATCATAATTATTGTAGGAAAAGTCTTCAATGATCAAAATAATGGCTCATAAGATTGGTTTGATTTTTGAAATTATCTTACTAACAAAAAAAACTGAAAAAGCGACCGTTCTGTCTGTGTACTTGTACTGTAAATGAACTGCCTCAAATTAAATGTGCTAAACGAAGAAGCTTCTAAATTCAATCTCAATTATATCCACATTATTCTTGATAAACCCAAATGGTAGATTACAATCCATTTGTCTATTGTATAGAAATGAATAATATTTAATGATATTAAAGAATAAGTACATGAACCAGGCAATGATTTGCAAGGTGTCAATTTGCAGGTACATCGAACTGGTCAGGTGACTACTTCCTTTGGACAGGGGGAATCAGCATCGTGACCGAGGGCTCCTCAGAGCTGCGTGACGAACTGGAGGAGGTGTTCCTGAGGGACTGGAACTCTGAGTTCGCTTACGACCTTCCCAGATAACTAAAGGCCGAACTCTATTGGTACTACTCTGGCTGGTACTTGTAGTTAATCGCCTACTCATGCATTTTGAGGTTGCTTTAAGACAGATTCGGAAAGTGTTTTGATCCGGTGACTTTGTGAGTAAACTTTTATTCATCTTTACAATTAAAGTCATTTAAATATATTTATCGTGAACCGGTGTTATGTTAACAGCTTAGTTGCTATTAACAACTAACCTTGGTGATTAATGTAATGTATGAGTATTCCCAACCACGCTATTTAATGTTGGTTGGTGCTATTTTTATTATTAATCCTGGTGATTTCTGTAGTTTACGAATATTCAAAACTTCTATATTAATTTATTGTTAGTTGGTGGTATTTTTACACAGCTAACTTTGATGAATGCTGTAATTTAAGATATTTTTAGTTATTGTATTGACATTAATATGTTATTCTTCTAGGTATTGTAATTTGGTGTCATTTTTACTACTTGTCATGATAATTATTATAATATTTTCTTAAAATTACTGATTATAAACTTTATTAAGGCTGTGCAAAGGCTAAAAGAAACTTTCTATTGGTTACATTTTACAAGTTTTACTTTCCTTGCCCTATTACCATGGGTAATGTGTGTGTGTATGAGTGTATGTGCGTCTGTGTACACGATATCTCATCTCCCCAATTAACGGTATGACTTGAAATTTAGAACTTAAGGTCCTTACAATATAAGGACCGACACGAACAATTTTGATCAAATTCAATTCAAGAAGGCGGATAAAATGGCGAAAATGTTGTCAAAAACAGGGTTTTTTGCGGTTTTCTCGAAAACGACTCCAACGATTTTGATCAAATTTATACCTAAAATAGTCATTGATAAGCTCTATCAACTGCCACAAGTCTCATATCTGTAAAAATTCCAGGAGCTCTGCCCCATCTATGCAAAGTTTGATTTAAGATTCCCAATTATCAGGCTTCAGATACTTATTGAACAAAAAACTCCAAGTGGAAAAGATTAAGCATGAAAATCTCTACAATTAATGTTTAGTAGCATTTTCACCTAAAATTTAAAATAAGCTCGAAATTCGAGAAAAAGTTATTATTTCAATTTGCAACTGTTGATTCTATTGAATCATTCACTATGAAGAGATAGCAGACTTCGTGTGTCTCCAGCGTTATTGTCCTGTCACCAGCTGGCTTGGATCTTTGAATAGTAGACTTGAGATGCGCGTGAACACTAGCGTCATGTGATATATTTTCATAACGGCAAGGAAAGTTGTGTGAGTGCGCCACACCAGATTTTTTCGATTTGAATAAAATCAAGCTATCAAACTGAAAAAGTTTTCTCAGGAAAAAATTTTTTCTCTGATCATTACTTTTCGATGATATGAGAGCGATATATGTGCGCATAAAGTTAAACTTTTGGGACAGGTCATTTCAAATTTGGTAAGAAATAAATCCATGAAATTTTGAGGATAAATTCTCCATTGTAGTTTTGATTGAATAAAACAAAAATTTTCTGAAAATATAAATGTTTGAAAAAGTTATTCAATTTACCAAAAATTACCCAGCTAAAAGTTATTTTTAGTGAATTGAATAACTTTCTCAAAAATTGAAATTTTCAGAAAATCAATTGTTTTAATCAATCAACAATACCATGATGAATTTATCCTCAGAAGTTCAAGGATTCATCTCTTGCAGAATTTGAAATGACCTGTCCCAAACATTTAAATTTTATGCACTCATATCTCAAAAAGTAATGATCGGAGAAATTTTTTCCTGAGAAACTTTTCATCTTGATAGCTTGATAGTATACAAATCGAAAAGCTTTGAAAAATTTCACCAGTAGAAAGTTTTATTTCTTTGCCTTTGCACAGACTTTAATGTTAAGTGTCATATGGGTACTGAATGTAACTCAATTAATACTCGCCTTAATAATTTTAATTTTATTGTATTTAATATTATTAATCGTGTTTGAACGAAATGTGATATTTTGACAATCTAATGGTCGAACTTTTTTTTAATTTGGAATAATAATAAAAAGTTGACATAGGAATTATCTATCTTAGATTTGTTCTTAGTAATAAATAATTGGATTTTGAAAGAGGATACTTGATTTATTTTCAAATTTATAATAAAAATTATTATTCTGTGAATTTGACTAATTTTGAATAGAAAGCTATTATATTTAAATTATTCTTGTCTCGGTGTTTTTATCTTGTTCTCAGAAGATGAGCATTAAATTGAAAGTAGAGTTTTCTTGAGTCTTGGTCTAATAATGTTTCATGTGATCTGCCTTGTATTCTTTGTACTGTAGTGGGCTTTCATATTAGTATTTGTAGTAAACGACATTATTTATATATTTTTCCAAAAAAAATTATTCATACAATTGTATTTCTTGCTCAAATTGCTCAACAATATGACATTATGTTATTTTTCTTTATCTTTATTATGCTATCATTCAATATTTGGCATAACATTATGATTATTCTAAGCAACATTGATACATTGAACCAAGGTAGATAGAAAACAGATTGATATATCTACTTTACTTTGTACTGTTTAACCTGAAACTTTATACTATTCCCTTAGAATCGTCTTAGTTTGATCTAAGAATTAGAATTATGAGAATATAGTTTCCACTCTAAAACCGTGTAATATGATTTGTTAAATTTAAATTTGAACCAAAAAGTAGAGTAATATCTAGCAACATGGATCTGTTAACTCGTTACTATAAAAAAAGTCTTCAATGAATGATAAAACCTGAAATTAATATTGTGTTTCACACCAGGTTCCATTAACAATGAGGAACAATTCAAGTGGCTACTGAAAGTAGAGTTACTTTTTTTTTTAAATATCTTCAATCCATAATACAGGCATTGGATTTTTTATTATATCAATACTTTCTTGTAATTTTTAATTTATGTTTGTTTCTTAATTAGTTGAGAAATTTAGGGTCAGTATGTGCCATATAAAACTGGACTATCATTAATCATGGTAATTGAAGTCCCAGATAATGATCCCAATCTCCCATATAAGTAAAGAAAATAAAATTGTTATTTTCTATTATACTTTTTAAATTCATTTGTATTTGATTGAGTGGCTTTAGTTTTAGATTATTAGTATTATCATCATATATTTTGTAATAATCAGTTATTATAGTAGCACAACAATTTTCATGAGTTTGTGTCTCATTGAGTATATTCTGGTCTCGTATTCTAAGTGCCGGTTGCACAAAAGTCGGTTAAATTTTAATCGTGATTAATTCCACGAGAACTAATCAGAGAAGCCGTCTTTTCAAAAAAGCCTTCTCTGATTGGTTCTCGTGAAATTAATCACGGTTTAGATTTAACCGGCTTTTGTGCAACCGGGTCTAAGTAAGTTTGCTTTAGATTTTTTTATTGCGGGTGATGCGGTCATGAAGGAGGATGAAAAGCTCATAGAAAGAGATTTATACTTGTGCGTGGGTAATGGGAAGTGCAAGGGTGATTTGATGAGATGATCAAACGTCCATGTCTACCAGCGGGATTCGAACCCACGACCAGGTAGCGCTAGCAGACTAAAGGGTTGCACTAGTTGTCTCGGTTATCCTGGCCAGATAGATTCAAGACTATTTTCAAATTTTATTCCTAATTCATTTGATGAATAGAAAACGAATATTTCAGATAGAAAACTAAATAATAAGTGTGTGTTCTTTAATGCATTTACACATTAAAATGTGTCCTCCGTTTCAACTGAAATATGTAATAAACTAAATTTAGTAATTTCATATGTTCGCAGCTCAATTTTGATTGAATATGAATTAATGTGATAAATATTCCGCTATGCAATGTTGTTGAACATTTCTGGTAGCTCATCTCTTTTGTTATTCTCTTCAAATAAACCATCATTTCAACTCTATACGAGTAATTTAATGGTGTCAAAAGCAATATGCGCATCCGATGATTTGATGTAGTTTAAAATTGGGGCTCTTCTTAATAGCTTTGCTCAACTACCTCACTGTGCAGGTTGCGAACCATTCGATGAAAATTTGTCAAAATCAATTGTTGCTCAAAACATTCATGATTTCTTCTCAGCAGTAAGTACCTATTCCAGTTTTTTCCAATATTGATTAATACAGTGTCGATAGTCTCAGCGCTCATTTTTTAAATTAGCATTTCTAGACCTGTGCTTAGTCTAGAAATGTTCTTTATCCTTTATTATTGAATAATGATAAATTAATTTGACTCATCCGAGCACTCGCTATACTCAAAAGTTTCCAGATTTTTACTTGCCTAATTCTCTCACCATCACTCATATAGACCTCATTTTATTCTTAATTCTCAGAGCCATGGAGGTTTCTTAGAAAGTACAAGGGCAGTGCTTGTAGAAGCATCTATTAATTCCCAATATGAAGCTTGTATGATCAGTTATGCCCCTAAAGGACGGTCCCCTATCTCTATTCATGCTATGATTTCGATTCTTCGCTTCTATTGTACCGCTATTTTCGATTAACAATTATTATACAATTACATAATTATATGAATGCCAGTACATTAGAATAGTAAAAGAGGAATTCGGATCGAAAAATTGAATACTATGCATTGAAATTTTCATTGTGGATGATGCCCACATGTGCGTTTAGCTTGTGCTTGGGCAATTTGATGAGATGATCAAACGTCCATGTCTACCTGCGTGATTCGAACCCACGACCAGGTAGAGCGCTTGCAGATTGAAGTGTGCAACGCCTACTTATTCATGACTTCACTGATTCTTGCCAGGGTTAGTTTTACATCAACACTCACCCTACAGATTGAAAAATCTCTCATCTTCCAATATTATGATTTTATCAAATCATATATATTATTGTACCAGTAATTAGTTGAACATTTACAAGAGAAGGTTTGGCACAATTCGCTATTAATAGGTATGAGAAACCAATAATACTGCTGATAGGCTCAGAGCCTAGCAAATCTTGGTTACAGTGGAACCTCGATATAATACATCTCATTGTAACGTTCTAAAATAATGTACTATCACGAGTCTGTACTAAATCGGGGTATACTATATATCTAGGTTGAATGTGAGTAATTTGTACTATGTAGGGGTCCGAAAATCCAAAATGTATGATGACGGGATTGATTCGCGGGAAATGGACTAAGTACGGTAGGGGTTTTGTATACTATTAAGGAATTGAAGGGTTCTGCACACTTAAAATGTACTACCAAGGAGTTTATTGATTTCTTTCTGAAACGGCAAAATGTATAACGGGGAATTTACTATAATGGGGTGTACTATATCAAGTTTTCACTGTAGTCACCTACACTGTGTTTACTATTTGATTATTACAATGATATAATCAATATACTATTGCAACAGATTCAATCATATATTTGGTATCCCTCCCTAATCATTTAGAATCATACTCATTTCATAAAAATGCTCAATAGTGTGAAAAATGTTGTATCCTATTATACCATTTAGCCTACCAGCTTTTATACAGTATATGAAGTTTTTGTTTTCTAACCCTTCAACGTCATCTAATACTCATCTAATTGAACATCCGTCACAAGCGTAGCACAAGATGAGTAAATACGGCTGTTTATTTGCGAACCAACAAAGCTTAACGTTCAATACAATAATTATCTCTGTTGATTTCGATCACCGTTATTGGGTTTTATCATCAGAAGAGTGATCAAATTGACAATAAAATACCGATGTGACTGGATCCACATGAACAACTGTGTAATCGAAATAGACTGACATAATATTGTCCTTGCCCCTAAATCATGTAGTCGTCTTCATCCTGGAAAAGCATACAATATTCAATCATTTCATGTAACAAAATTCGGCTAAAAATTAAGTGAGGTGATTTCTAGCTAATTTAATATAATTATTATAATTAATCGGCTTTGATATTATTTCTTTCATAAGAATTCCCCTCATACAGTATCACCTTTGTCAATGTCAGTGAATAATTCTATACTGAACCTTGAATAATAATTATATTAACCGGTAATCGAGTTCCCTATAAAGAACAACACGCCAGCATATGTATTGGGCTTAGGTTATGAGGTGAGTGATAACTGGTGTATGAATTAACGAAAACTAATGACTGACAAAGCCTACAGTCATAGGAGCGATCCGAACCTTCAGGGAGTAATTCTTGGAACACTTAATTGAAAAGTAGCAGTGTTAGTCTGAGGACATTCATACGTGAAGTGGAGTAGAGTATCCAGTAAAGTATTTTCTAATAATATTGATCAATAAAAATTTTAGTCAGCAGCTTCATATCTCATTTATGAATTCAATACATTTATTACACAAAATTAATTTAATTGAATAAAAAAAATTGTAAATGTATTTTCACTTTAACAGAATTCTCACCTATCTTCTCTTAGTAATAGTCATTCATAATCAATTATCTTTCGAATGAACACTTATCACAATGAATTTGAGATGAGAGTCAAAAAATAAAGGAGTTGCTACAAACTACAATGCAGACTACCGACTATGTTCTCATCCACTATTTGGAGTTTCAATTATTTTTATAAATTATTTTATCAAGTTATTTTTATTGAAAAATGGTGAACAATTCATCATATATATTATCTCATCCTCTCTTTAACCATCGAGGAATACATTATATAATCAACATTGAGATGATCATGATCACAATGAAACATTTTTTTTAGATTTCCAAGAGACTTGTTTAGTTTCCGGCTTACAAGGCTCTCCTCAGTCATTTTTCTTGTGCCATTATTTTGCAACGCAACGATCGTTTTCCCAGACTATGGCAAACCTGATTCAGCTACTCTACTATCCTGTCAGGAGAGCTGCAGGTAAAATCTGATATCATCAATATATGATTTATAATAAGATATTGATTGATTATAATTAGATATTATAAGATTGTGCTCTACTTATAAAATAATTCTTTTGGAAATCATATTAATCAGTAAAATCACATTAAATCATAGTAAAGTATATAAAACTGAATTAAAGTAAACGTAATGAACATTATGATTAACAAAAACTATAGCATATAAAAACATTAAGTACCATTTTATTTCAAACTTTAAACTTTTATGTTTTAAATAAAAGGGTACTTCATGTTTTTCTATTAATTTTAATAAAGTAGCCCATACAAGTGAAGAAATATTATTAATATGATAATATATCATATATTATATATCATATATTATATATCATATATTATATCATATATTATATATCATATATTATATATCATATATCATATATTTTTTTGAGAATCAATAAATTTGAATTTGAATATTATGAGCATAATGAACATAATTGATGTGGGTTTTGGTTTATCAATAAATCTCTGAATTTTTATCAATAAAAATTGCTTTTCAGTTCAAAATAAAATTCAGTTTCTCAATCCATCTATCTATCCATCCGTCAATTGACAATCAATAATCCAATTTTGCATATGTTACACTTTCAGTTTTTCAATTGTTGAATCGATACCTATAGGAATGGATTATCCGGTTGGATCAACTCTGCACAACTCAACATTCTCAGTTTGGCAGGAATTGATTAGAGATGCGACAAAAACTATAGAAATTGCTTCGTTTTATTGGACTTTGAGATCGTTTTTGCCTCGAGTGGATCAGTTTATTCACGGAGCAGATCAAGTAATGATTTATTACAATATTATCATATTTTCAGTACCTGTAGCATTACTTATATTATAGAATTTGAGTCTAGAGAGAATGAATGCATAAAAATATCCATTCATGCTTATTTTTATCTCTCAGGAGGTATTCTTTTCCCATTCGTTAGATCATATCTTATTTCAAAAACTAGAAAGGTATTTTTATTGAAAAATGGTGAACAATTTATCATCCTAACTACTAATGACTATTAAAATTGATGAATAACTCTAATATTATTATACTAGCTAACAAAAAATAATTAGAATAACTTACTAACAAGTAACTAACAATTAAATTCGTGCTTTCCAGCAGGTTAATTCCTAAATTTTTGCAGCTTGTAATCTTAACGAAATTATAAATAATAATTTATAAAATACTTCATCAATTAGATTGCCTCCTTATCACTGAACTACTTGTTTAGTGGAATAAATATTCAATTTATAATAAGTTTTATATCCATTTATTATATTTTTCACTAATTTTCATACTAGTTCTCACATGCATATAAGATTGATATTATTTGAATTATTTGACAATCATTTTGTTTCTAATTTATTATTCTTTTCTATTGTTCACATTCATATTATTGGGTATCCAACTAAATACCCTATTCAACAATTCAACTATTACTATTGATGTTTTTCCAAATTATTCACAGGGAGAACAAATATTCAACAGCCTTGTTGAAGCTGGTATAGACAGAAAACTGACTTTGAAAATAGTTCAAGATCCTCCTGCCAAAACACGACCTAACAATGATACTGCTGATCTTAAAGCCATGGGTGCTGCCGAGGTATGTTTATGAAGCGATCATAATTTTTTAAAATTTAGAATTCAAATACTTTTTGTAAAAAATGTCACTCACATAATTGTGGCAACATGTTTCGTGCTGGTCACAATCATCATTGTCAAGCTCAGGGATTCAGAATGCGTACACTGTCTGTGGGGCTGAAAATATGCATTGCGAACAGTACGAATCATGTTGCCACAATTATAATGTGACTATAGTCTCATTATTTCTCACAAAATAGTATTCGACTCTAAATTATATTAATGATTGAAAAAAGGAATCAACAGAAAACTATTTTTTACACAAATTATTTATTTATCATTTACAATCAACTTAAGGACAAAGAAACAGACTACAGTCCAAAACATTTAATTTTGAATTTAGAAAGATTAAGATCAAAATTGATAACAAAATTCCTTCAACTTGGCACTCAAAACTGTAAAATAAATATTAATTTGAAATATTTTGTTCCGAAAATTGAAAGAATCTTCTCCACTAGAAGCACAGGTGTTATAATAATAATTCATAAATTTTGTAAGTTTTATAAACCTTTTATTCATTTTCATCCTTAACCATGAAGACCCGTAAAGTGTATAATAATAAATAATCAATAGCCTACTAATATAGCTTGTAGAAGAAAAATTTTATTGAAATATTTTCTCTTCTTCACCATTTCCAAATGAATCAATAAATATTCAATTTGCATTTTCATTGCACATCTCTTTGCAGGTGAGAAATGTATACTTCAGAAAACTGTTTGGGTCTGGAATCCTCCATACAAAATTATGGCTGGTAGATCGGAAGTCAGCTTATATTGGCAGTGCAAATCTGGATTGGCGTTCACTTACCCAAGTTAAAGAAATTGGAATCTACATTAAAGACTGTCCATGCTTGGCGGAAGATATTGGAAAAATATTTGATGTGAGTCACTATTCATCTTCAGATTATCCTTTATTATGTTAAATCACAGATTCCTGTCTGTAGTTGAATTTATGTTGAGTAGAAGTTTTTATTGTTTGCTTTTATACTATTTTCGAAAAAATATTAATATGATTGTTGCTCAATCATTGGAAGTACCAAATTTTATCCATAACAATCAATGTTCACATGACCACCTATATAATTGAATTGAGTTTATATCGTCAAAATTATACATGATTGTAATTTTTTTAAGGAGCACAATAAGGCATACAACACAAACTAACTACAGTTGTAAAAACTCAGTCATACAGACTTGGGTCTTTGTATTCTGGCATCAAGGTCCTTTAGTTCGTAAGTTGTCCGCTCTCACGCTAGTTGTTTGTTAGTGCTAGCTTGTTGTACACACACTTTGCCTACTTCTAATTTTGTATATTTCAGATGTGATTTTCTGATGTATTTTATTCGTTTCATTGTTCTAGTAATTTATATAGCAGTTTTCGCCATATTCTGCAAATATTCAAGCCATTTTTGCATTGGTTCTGTGTCATTTTTATTTCCAATACTTTGATCTCCCATTATTAGCTTGGTCGATGCTCACTTCCGGTCTACTCTCGTTTTCCAGTCAAGTTGCAGAAAATCAGAAAATCACATCTGAAATATACGAAATTAGAAGTAGGCAAAGTGTGTGTACAACAAGCTAGCACTAACAAACAACTAGCGTGAGAGCGGACAACTTATGAACTAAAGGAGCTTGACGCCAGAATACAAAGACCAAAGTTTGTATGACTGAGTTTTTACAACAGTATAAAATAAAACTCAAGGTATTATGACATTTAGAGTAATACAGTAGTGATAAATCTTATCATTTTTATAAGAAATAATAAAGATTGATATAGATAAATTGTTTTAGGCTGTATAGTTAACATCTGAGTAAAATTGCAGTACTTAGCAAAGATTCTGTACCCAATCAATGAAATTATAATTGCCCACATACCGGTAGGCCTATCAAGCCTTTTGGTGGGTCAATGAAAATATAAATATACATTATACAATGTATAAATATAATGTCTGTAGCAAAGTCTAAATTTAGCACACCACTCTTCAAAAGATATTTATTTAATCAGCTATTCATTCCAAATTCTATCAATACTATGAAGTTACAACATAATTACAATATTTTCCTCCTATTGCATGACTGTAATTGTCATTTATTACATCTAGCACCTCCCCTTCACCCCACGGGCTTTAGAGAACTCGTCCATAACTATTGATTTTGAAATCTGCAAATTTTTCAGCTGATTCGTTAATAATCACTGTCAGTATTCCTTATAAATAACATAAACGCTTCCCATTCAACCAAATCTAGCAGTTTGAAGTTGTTGATCAAAATTAATTGCAATATTATTAAATTTCACTTCTCATCACATATATAGGCATTTATTTACCCATGTAAGGAGCTATTCAATAGTTTTATGCATATTTGCTGTGCACTGTAAACTTTCATGCTAAATAATTGACTGATTTTAGGTTTTGAAGCGAAAAGATTGTGTGTAATGCAATGCAGTTCGGTATGAATCAAGAAGTTAATCAGAATGTTCAATGTTTAGGTGTATTGGATGCTTGGCGAACCCAACGCCAAACGTCCGGACAAATGGCCTTCACACTTGGAAACAAATATCAATGAGGATACGCCTTTGCCAGTCAAAATTGATAATTCGGATGCTGGTGTCTTCGTTACTGTGAGTAAATATGTATCAGTCCAACCATTTCTTGGCAGTGCTTTCACATTGGATATCCATAAGCCCAATCATTTCTTGTATTAATAATTCTCAATCATTTCTTGATACTTTTACCACTTTCTTTTTCTTATTGCGGATGATACCCACATGAGCTTTTAGCTTGTGCATGAGTAATGGAAAGAGCGTGGGTGATTTGATGAGATAATCAAACGTCCATGCCCAAATTCAGTATTCGAACCCACGGCCAGGTAGCTCTAGCAGACTGGAGGATCTGACACCTTAGTCACCTGTGCTATCCTGGCCGGCTACTTGGAAAACATATATTTGTAAATCAAATATTATATCAAATTTTTAAAATATGTGGGTGATCATCTATCTATTAGGAAATTATAAACGGTGAACAACATTGTAGGCTAAAAGACTATCTATCTATTAGGAAATTATAAACGGTGAACAACATTGTAGGCTAAAAGACTATCATTACGGTATGTTCACTCTAAAATCTATTGAAACTGATAAGGTTCATTACTGAACTAAGGTTTATTAATAACATTAATCTTATTTGTAAATTTTTATAATGTGTAATTTTTGATATTTGCTTTAAAGTGTCAGCATATAGCAATCCTCATGAATAATATCAATACTTCCCCATTTAACCAATGCTGATAGTGAATGGAATCTCACTATAGCTACTGATTTTTTTTGGTGGACATTCCCCAAGTCAATGTTTTGATGAGATTGGTGTAATTTGAAATTTTCTCTTTCCAGAGTTCACCATCATTACTATGTCCAGAAGGTCGCACTACAGATTTACTCGGTGTTACAAAGATTATCAGCGAAGCAAGAAAATATATCTACATATCTGTGATGGATTATTATCCTCTGATCATATTCTCAAAGAAACACGAGTAAGAGTTCGTTGCTCTCTCACCTTGTTAGTCAATTATTCTAAGCCATGTATTTTATCCAAGCTATTAGTGTACGGGCTATACAGAGTGGGGCAGAGCCGATTGACGAGTTTGGAAGGGTTAAGTAATGAACCGTTCAACTTGGAAAAAATTCTTCAAGGCTGTGCAAAGGCTAAAAATAAACTTTTTGCTGGTGATATTTTTCAAAGTTTTTCGATTTGTATATCATCAAGCTATCAAAATGAAAAAGTTTTCTCAGGAAAACATTTTTTCCGATCATTACTTTTTGAGATATGAGCGCCTTAAGTTTAAATTTTTGGGACAGAACATTTCAAATCCGGTAAGAGATAAATCCATGAGATTCAGAGAATAGATTCTTTATGGTAATGTTGATCTAGTAAAACAGAAACTTCCTAAAAATATCAATTTTTGAAAAAGTTATTCAATTTACTAAAAATGACCAGAAATAACTTCTATTTGAGTTATTTTTGGTCATTTTTAGTAATACAGAAACTTCCTAAAAATATCAATTTTTGAAAAAGTTTTTTTTAAAAGTGAGTTTTTAGTAAATTGAATAACTTTCTCGAAAATTAATATTTTCATGAAATTTTTGTTTTACTAGATCAACATTACCAGAAAGATTCTATCCTCTGAATCTCATGGATTTATCTCTTACCGAATTTGAAATGCTCTGTCCCAAAAATTTAAACTCAAGGAGCTCATATCTCAAGAAGTAATGATCGGAAAAAGATGTTTTCCTGAGAAAACTTTTTCATTTTGATAGATTGATATATACAAATCGAAAAACTTTGAAAAATATCACCAGTAGAAAGTTTATTTTTAGCCTTTGCACAGCCTTAATGGGTTTAATTCAGTTTGAAATGTTGTTTTTATTATCATATTTTGAAAATCACATCAGTTAAATGACGGCCATCAGCAGCAATCCACTGATGTAGCGTAGTTTTATTTTAAAACGTATCTTGGTACACTGCGATTGGTAAGGCCTGGATCTTTTCTTTGATTCGATCCATTAGTTCTTCCAAGGTGTGAGAGCGATCTTTAAAAACTTTATTTTTGATGTAACCCTATAGAAAAAATCGCATATGCTTTGATCGGGTGAGCGTACTGGCCACCTCAAGTCCACCCTTAGTGAGATAAGCCGCCCTGGGAACATTTGTCTCAACACTTTCATTGAAATGTGCCCTGTCTGGGCTGTAGCTTCATCCTTCTAAAACCATATTTCTCCCAAGTCATGTTCCTCAGCAAGTTCTTCTAATTTAGGGCGCAAAACGTTTGTAACATTGTCACATAACGCTGAGAGGTGACATTGACGGTGGTGTTGCCATTCTCAAAGAGCTATGGCCAGCACGCTCACCCCATTCAAGCATATGCGATCTTTTTCTATGGGGTTACCTCAAAAATAAAGTTTTAAACATCGCCCACACACCTTGAAGGAACTAAAGAAGCTAGTCAGAGAGGAGATCCAAGTCTTACTAATCGCAGTGTGCCAAAATGTGTTTTAAAACTTCAAAAATACGCTACATCAGTGTATTGCTGCTGATGGCCGACATTTAACTGATGTAGTTTTGAAAAAATTGACAATAAAACTACTTTTCAAACTGAATTGAACTCATTAAAGAACTGTTTTCTAAGTAGAACGGTTCATTACTTATAACCCTTCCAAACTCGTCAATCGGTTCTGCCCCAACCTGTATTTATCGATATAATATTCCCAATGATTATTGTGAATCCTTGATTCATACATGATACAAGAATTATGAGAACTTGAAGACCATTAACATAAATCACATATACACGAGATGATTAAATATTATTAAATGTATAAACATTTTATAGTTTTGTAATGTTTATTCATATTATTTACTGATTCTCAAAACCAAATAATATTTTCTATTTATCATCAATAATATTTTACAGTAGCAAAAGTCTTGAGGGTATACCACTATTATTAATATTCTTTCTTTTAATTAGTTGCTACAAATCATGTACAGTACACCTATAAGAAATATTTATGATTCTATGTTTATAGCTGAATGTTTCTCACTAATATGAAATATGAACATATTGCAGTTAAATATTGTTTATTATAAACAATTAAATAAATTTAATATATATATATATATATATATGATATATTATATATTTTATATATATATATATATTTTATATATATATATATATATATATATATATATATATATATATATATATATATATCAACCGGGTACATCCGATAAGCAGTTTCACTTACTTGCTGACGTTTTGCCATTATAACAAATGACATCCTCGGAGCGTAGTTTTAGCTACACTGACACCTGCGTGTGTTTGGAAGTTCTTCCACGTGGTCAGAGGGAGTACCTCCTTCCCTCTCCTTCCTCCACGTGTTCAGCCTGGCGCTGCTGGGTGAATAGAATTCCCGGAGAAGTGTCTGGCTTTTGTGCTGTGTTGAGAATGATTTTCCAAAGGGAAGAGATATTTGTACTGTCATCTCTTTTGTTAAGGCTCCCTTGTTTCTCTATTTCTAGGGCCTCTTGTACAATCCTAACCCGAAAATCTTGAATGTTGGCTATTTGTTTTGAATTCTTAAAATTTATTTTGTGACCTGTGTTTTTTTCATGGTTGTAAAGGGCTGAAGTGGATTGTTTGTTTTTTATGTTCAATTTGTGTTCCTCTATCCTGGCTGATATTCTTCTATTTGTTTGACCTACATACATCTTGTCACAATGCAGGCAGGGAATACTATAGGCGCCCTGATTTTCTAGTTCTAATCTCTGAAAGGGTTTCTTTAGAAGTTTCGAAATAGTTTGGAGAGGTTTGTAGACTGGTTTGATTTTATGTTTTTTTCAGTATTCTTCCAATACGGTCGGTAGTACCCCTGATGTATGGAAGAAGGACGATTTTTTCAAATGCTTTCTCTTCCTTGAGTTTTTCTTCGGGGATTGGAGGTGTCAGTCGTTTTTTCAATGATTTTTCGATTATTCTATTATTGTAGCCATTACCCTTCAATATGGGATTTGGTTGTCTTGATCTCCTCTTCTTTGTTTTTTTCGTCCGTGAGATGAAGATATCGAAAGATTAGACTATTGACTACAGAGAAGGAGTGTGCGGGGTGATGATGAGATAGTGCATTCAGGTATCTATTTGTATGGGTTGGTTTTCGTTATACAGAGTGTTCCAGACTGCCATTTTTGTTTCTGGTGATTAGTAATAATATTTAGTTATTAGTATTTCAATAGATGACATGATTATTTCAAGTGAAACTAATAACTTTTTTGTAGGTTACTTTATGTTTCTAAGCTAATAACACCAAATATTAAACAAACTTTGCAAGCAAAGGGTAGTGGATTTTCAGTTGAAACTTTACTAACATGGCTTTACAGTTTACATGTAACCTCACAAAAAACTTTTTCTTTTAAAATTTTGCAACCAGATTTTGCTAGGTTAGGCTATGCCTATGGCATTTATTAAATAGGTATTGTGGCTTCCAAATATTTTTCTGCTGTTATTTGTAAACTCATAATACTTTCCCAAATCAGTTAAACTATTTTAATAATCTCAATCTTGATATTTCTGGTCATTTTTCAAACAAATCAATGTTGTATATTCTGTTCCAGGCCCTCCAGACAACACAGATGATGACCAAGATTTTAATCCTGATGTAGATGGAAATGTGTCGACTTCATCTGCTTCTGAGCCTCAAACCCCAGGTGCAAGATCAAGAAAGCGGCTACGAAAAGAAAAACTCTGGAAGAAAAATAAAGCAAAGTCTTTACGTGATTCAGGAAAAGAGTATGTTGGATTTAAAAAGGTGTTGAATCGAGCTAAGTGCGTACAGGCATATGACCACAGTTGCAGATATGAATGTATATCTTTCACTGAAGAGGACAGAGAATCTATTTTTAAAAATTATTGGTCATTGAAATCTTGGAACTTACAAAGTGCGTTTATCAATGGATGCATGGAAAAATGTATACCAAAACGTAAACAGGGGGACGCAGCAAAAAACAAAAATGTCAGTGTAGTGTTAAAGCTTAAGAACAAAAGGGTTTGTGATATGTTTTTTTATAAAAACACTGGACATTAGTGTGAAACGTTATGATAATGTTTTAAAAGCTAGGAATGAAACAGGTGTTCCTCATGCAGACATGAGGGGAAAACATACTCCAAACAACAAGATATCTGATGATACCATAAAGGTGGTGAGAAAACACATTGAGTCCTTTCCCAATTATTCCAGTTATTATTCTAGATTGAAAAACCCTAATAAAAAGTACCTCTCTAATTAACTCTCTATTCATAAGATGCATGAGCTCTATCTGCAATACTGCAAAGAAGAAAATATTGAAAATCCAGTTAAGGAGAGCTACTATAGACATATCTTTACTACATGTTACAATTTTAGTTTTAAGAAGCCTCAGTCAGATACTTGTAATACCTGTGACATTCTCCAAAATAAGATTGATAATGGCCAAAACCAAAACATTGTTGATGATGCTAAGACTAAAAAAGAGTTTCAAATGCTTAAAGCAGAAAAGGCTAGGGTAGCAAGAGAAGAAGCTAAAAATCTTGCAAAAGAGAACTCATTGACAACAAAAGCTATATGCTTTGATTTAGAAAAAACTCTCCCAACTCTACTCCTTACATGTTCGAAGTTATATTACATGAGACAACTTTGGACATACAACCTTGATATTCATGATCTAGGCAATGGCATTGCATCAATGTTTATGTGGCATGAGGGAGAACGATCGAGCGGATCACAAGAAATTAGATCATGCCTGTTGAAGTTCACAGAACAACTTCACCCTAACATTACTCATCACATTGCATTTAGTGACAATTGTGGCGGCCAAAACAAAAGCAGGTTTATTATCAAATTTTGGATATACATTGTACAAAATACCAACATCAAAACCGTTGATCACAAATTCCTGATTTCTGGCCACTCATTCATGGAGTGTGATCAGGATTTTGGGATTATTGAGAATGCCATAAAGAAACAGCGTTATGTCATGGTCCCTGAGGATTGGGTGAATGTGGTAGCTGGCTCCAGCCGCAAATTCCAAGTAGTGAGAATGTCTCAAGATGATTTTAAATCAGTGTAACCCATGAATGACATTGTTATTGATAAGATCCCCGGAATAAGTAAGTTTCAATAGATACGACTCCAAAAATCTGAGCCATTCAAACTCTATTACAAAGAGTCATTGAATGAAGACTTGGAATTTCTCACTAAGAGCATGATACTACAAAAAAAGGAAGACCAAGTGCCACCTTTGGACTCAAGCCGTTGTACAATGAGGCAGTCAAAATTGCTCCTCCAAAATACAGAAATCTTCAGGAGCTTTTAGTATTTGTGCCGCCCATTCACCATCAGTTCTACAAGGACCTAAAAACAAGGCAGCCAACAAGTAGACACAGTGATGAAAATGAAGAACCAGATGAAGATGACTTGGACAGAGTGTGGGACTCTGATTAATCTCTTAAGTATCTGTATTTTCCATTATTTTTTAAATATTTTTTGACTTAATTAAAGTTCAATCTCTTGTATCTGTATTTCTTTTTATAAAAAAGAAAGCTATATATAATAATTATACTATATATAATTTATAATTTTAATTTATATATATATATATATATATATATATAAATGAATAAATTAAAACAGGAGACACGATATAAATAGATTGAAAACACTTGAAAACTTACATTAGAAATGGGGGGAAATTTCGGAGACTGAGTCTCCTTCCTCAACCGAGCAGACTGCAGTTTTGAATCCTTCCAGGTTGGATTCAAAACTGCAGTCTGCTCGGTTGAGAAAGGAGACTCAGTCACCAAAAATTTCCCCCCATTTCTAATGTAAGTTTTTAAGTGTTTTCAATCTATTTATATCGTGTCATTGAGACTTTGATAGGAGATCATAATGCCATAACCCTAACTCTTTGTTCTAATAATATTTATCGACATAACAATATTGTACAAGAAAGAACGTTTATTGATTATGAAAGTCTGAGAAATCTATTAATGTGTCATGATTGGAGCGATGTTTTGTACCACAATGACATTGATTATAAATTTAATAATTTTTTGAAAAATTTGCACACTTATATTAATGAGTCAAGATCAATCAAGGTGATTCAGGGTGGAAATACAGGCTTGCATAAGCTTAAACCCTGGATTACCGATGGTTTATGTGTGGCTATACATTCTAGAGATAGGCTGGTCAAAAAAGTAAAAAATAATCCAAATAACATGCGAATGAAGTCATCTTTAAAATCTTTTTCTCAAAGAATATCAAATCTTGGATTAAGTCTGAAAAATATAAGTAGTACTCATCAATAAATGAGTTGCCTTCTCGGCAGAAGCGGTCTGTATTGAATAAGCTATGTGGTAGTTCCAGTAAAAAAACGAGAACGGTTGAGTACAAAATTGATCATGATAATACTGTTATAACTGAACATTTCGACTTAGCCAATCTGTTCAATTCTTTTTTTGTTAATGTTCCTAAAGAGGTAACTGCTTTAATTACTAATCCTTGCAATCAAGCTACTCAAGAATATAATGATTTTTTCCATTCAACCACTTGTCGTGATTCCATCTACTTTGAACCAGTAACCTATGAGGAAGTTAAATGCCACATACAGAATCTGAAAGAGGGAAAAGCTTCAGGTGACGATGTAGTTTCCTCGAAACTTCTAAAAGCTATCGCCACTTCTGTGATTCCGATACTTGTGGATATCTTTAACTGCAGCATCTCCAGTGGGAGATTTCCAACTAAGATGAAACTGGCCAAAGTGATTCCAGTTTTTAAAAATGGTTCCAGGTCAAAATTGAACAATTACAGGCCCATCTCATTGGTATCAGTTTTTTCCAAGATTTTAGAGAAAATAGTGAAGAAAAGGGTCATAAATTTCTTGAATTCTCACATTTTTTCTATTGTCGACAATTTGGTTTCCGTGAAGGAATGAGCACAGAAATGGCACTTGATAATTTTATGTCTTCTATTTATAAGAGTCTTAATTCAAGGGTTACTCCTTTTTATCTGGTCTTTTCCTGGATATTAGAAAGGCCTTTGACACAGTAAACCACTCTGTGTTACTTGATAAGTTGTTTAGGGTGGGTATTAGAGGTGTGGCTAATGAATGGTCCTGTTCATACTTGAGTGATCGATCACAATATGTCACTATTGGTAGTACTAACAGTCGAGTCTTGGGAGTGGACTCTGGTGTTCCACAAGGTTCCGTTTTGGGTCCAGTATTATTCCTCATTTTCATTAATGATCTTTTTTCTGGTAAATTTCATGGAATGCCGGTCTCTTTTGCGGAGGATACTGCATTGTCTTATTGTAGCAATAATAAAGAAACTTTGAATAATATTATGCAATATGATCTTGTTAAACTCCTTCTTTGGTTCAACTGTAATCGTCTTTCTCTAAATGCATCCAAGACCAAATAATATATATTATTTACACTGTCTAATTCTTGGCAATTACATAATCCGTTGAAGTTTCATAATAATACTTGTAATTATAATGGTTGTATTTGTGATGTTGTAAAGCAAACACAGTCCATTAAATATTTAGGTTTAGTGGTGGATGAGAAACTCACCTGGTGTCACCATATTTCCAATCTTAGAAATTATCTAATTATTATTCTGAAAAAGTTCTATTTTCTCAGTAAATCCATCCCACAGTCAGTTCTCAAGCAGATCTATTATGCACTAGTTGACTCCAAGTTGAACTATGGTATAGGCTGTTGGGGCTCAACATACATAACTCTTTTAAAACCTTTGATGACGTTGCAAAAGGCGATAATACGGGTTATGAAAAGAGTAAGTAGGTTTGATCATTCTTTTCCTATATTTCAATTCTTCAAGTGCTTGCCATTACGATACATTTATATATTTAAAGTTCTTTCATTGTTTTTCAGGATGTCAGGTAATTGTAGTGATCAGATGGGTGAGGGTGATTTAGTATACAGAACAAGAGGAATGACTAACAATATGTTGAAACTCCCAAAATCCTATAATACCTGTTTTTAAAAATAGTTTGTGTTTTTAGGGCCAAAATTCTTCAATCAGCTACCCCTTGATATTAGACAAATTAAATATTATCATTTTTTTAAAAAGCAAATTTGCAAGTGGCTGTTATCACAACCGCCTGATTCGATTGAGAGTTTGTTTGCTATTTTAGGTTAATTTTTTCTAAAGGTACAAATAATTAAAAAAGAAACTAAATCAAGAGTGCACAAATTGCTATTGTTGGAGTGAAAGTAGTGTGAATGTGTGTGTGAATGAAGCATTATAATTTTTTTTAAGCTGTGCTCCTACTTGCACGCGAATTATATTATATAATTCAGCAAGTAGTAATTTTTTTGTAAAAGAAACTGTCTTTTTTCCTAATGTCTATTTGTTTTAAAGCTTGCTAATTTTTTTTTGAACATGTAAATTATTGTTATCTGAAATTTTTTGATGGATAATGTAAGCTGTTTTTAATGCTTTGTTTTTTGTCAATAAAAATTATTCGATTTGATTTGTGTCTCCTGTTTTAATTTATATTACAAACTTAAAAGTGTCTTCTATATGTGCTATATATATATATATATATATATATATAATATATATATATATATATATATATATATATATACATACACATGACACGGATAGATTAAAAACACTTAAAAACTTACATTTAAACGAGAATTTTCGGGGGCTGGGCCCCCCTTGTCAATCAACCAGGAAGTGAAGTGGTGCAGATTTGAACATTCTAACGGTCGTGACCACAGAGACGCGGTAGAGATGTTGTGTAGACCATAGAGCTCTAGACCATAGAGCTCTAAGTGTTTTCTTTTAAGTGCTATATATATATATATATATCATATGCAAACCTATTCATGGGCCTCCTTGAAAAGATTTCCTTTCCAAGCAAACCTTATCCCCCCTGATATGGCTCCGTTTCATTGATGACATTTATTTATTAATTGATTAATTTATTTATTTATTTATTCATTTATTTTATTCACAATCACAAATCATAATTAAAATATGATTGGGAGAAGACAACAGGCATAGCCCGAAATTTTTACAAATAAAAGTTTCAAAAAAGAATAAGGTTAGATTTCACTTTTCACTTCAAAAAGTCCAATTTACACTTCAAAACTAATGACTAAACTAAAAATTTTAAATATTCCTCATATGGCCTCATGGACATGATACCCTCTCCCACTTCCTCAATCAACTCAACTCCAACTACTCTGTCTCCTTCACCTGGAATATTTCTGAATCCTCCATCAACTTCCTAGATGTCAATGTAATCATTTCCAACTCCAATACCTTATCCACCAATACTTTCACCAAATCCACCCACACTCAAAAGTTTCTACACTTAGAAAGTTGCCATTCCTACCACATCAAAAGATCCCTCCCACGTTCTCTCTCAATCCGAGGCCAAAAAATTTGCAGAGATCCCCACCACCTTGACCAGTACCTCAAAAAACTCCACCAATCCCTCCTGAAATGTAACTATCCTGAAAGGTTGTTAAACAAATCTCCTCCAAAACTGGCACTAATCCAACCACAAAAAATTCCCAAATCCCACAAACTCCAAAGCTCTGTACCACCTACTTCCCTGGAATTGAAAACCTCAAACCTGTCCTTAAAGATCTGTTCCATGTCGTCTCCTCCAATCCCTCTACCAAACACCTTTTCCAGCAATCACCCACCCTCATTTATAAGCAATCTCCCAACCTCAAGAAAATTCTCAGTAAAAACAAATCACTCACCTCTGATGAAATCCCAACTCCACTTGGTACCCTACCTTGCAAACGCCCCCGCTGTAAAACCTGTCCTATCACTGATTCTTCCATCTCCTTTACCAGTCCTATCACCAACTACACCCACCAAATCCATCAATCCAGTAATTGCATCTCCAAAAATTGCATCTAACTCCTTTCCTGCAACTTCTGTCCTGCCTTCTACATTGGTGAAACCACCACTCCCCTAAACCTCCGGATCAACAATCACAGGGCTTCCTTTAAAAATAATACTTTCCTACCCATCCCTACCCATGGCTCTGAGCACAACAAGAACTTTGACCAATGCTTCAAAGTCAAAGTCCTTGCCACCCTCCCTCCCACAGACCCCCCTCCCATAAATAAATATGATTTTATTGCCGTTAAATTCCTAGAACAATAGGCAAAGTCAAATTTTGAATACAGTAAGACGAAAGATAAAATCAAATTTTACAGCAACTGTACATACAAAATTACATTACTGAGTCTTGAAAATAATACAGTACCTAAGTAAACTGTAAGTCAATTGGATTTTTAAATACATTAATAATATTCATTTGAATGCAAAAAACATATTCCTTACAGCACAACTTGAGCCTTTAGAACAATATATAAATACAAATAGAAACCTCTTAACTCTAAGCAACAATTATTTCACTCTCAAAGAACTCTTCAACACTACATAGATGACATGACATAACATGACATAGATGTCAAGACAAAAGAATTGACTTTTATTTGGGTGCTTGGAGCTGCTTCCAGTCCTGGTCTCAACAGACAGCAATAGTACCATAGCTACCAACTGTTTAATTAAATTGAAATAAATTTCATCATATAATAAATTTCACAGCTATCAAATATATATTAAATGTTCAATAAAAATGAAAAATAAATTTCATTCAAGTTCAATTCTACAATTCCTTTCTCCAATTTTAGTCTAATTCTTTTTTGATTTCTAATTTTAAATCTCCTCTTTTCTATCAATTCATAAGCTACACCTTTCCTTATTCATAACCCACTCAAATCTTAAATATCCCGTTTGTAACCGCCCCCTAAATACCCCATAATATCCCCTGAATCTGTACCCTTTTTCTCTCCATCCGTCTGCACCGCGTAATCTGTGGTCTCTGCTGCTACAATTGGCTCTCCGTGCGTACTCTGTGGTCACACGACCGTTGGATTTCAAACTGCAGTCTACTCGGTTGAGGAAGCGAACTCAGTTCCCGAAAATTTCCCCCCATTTCTAATGTAAGTTTTCAAGTGTTTTCAATCTATTTATGTATTATGTCTCCTGTTTTAATTCATATTACAAACTTTAAAGTGTCTTCTGTTATGTAAGTATATATATATATATAAATTTATCTTTTCCTGGGAGAGGACAACAGGCTAAGACTGCAATATGAAATAATATATTTAAATAGAATTGTCCTCTGTTGTCCTCTCCCAACTGTTAATATTGAAACTGTCAACAGTTAACTGTTGTCCCCTCCCAGGAAAAAATAAATTAAATAAACAAATTGAATGTTTGTATTATTCGCTTCAAAGCAAATCTTTCCAAATATTTTAATTGTTGTCCAATTCTAACAGATACTGGGGAATTCTTGACACTTACCTGAAGACAGCTGCTATCAATTACGATGTTGAAATACGGATGCTCATTAGTAGTTGGACTAGTACCCGAGATTATGCCAATTATTTCCTCCGCTCTTTAGCTGATATTAATGGTGCTTTCCACAAAACTAAAATTTTCATCGTAAGTGAATACTTAAACAAAGTAGTTTAAAGTTGGGCGTTGAAGGAGACACAGCTTTAAATTGATATTTACAAAGAGTCTGAAATACTTTGAGAATGTTTTTATTTTCAAACATGCTCTTGGAATGGAAAACCAAAATTTATTTTTCAAATTCCTCACACATAAATTACGTTTGCGAACCGTAAATTGTAATGGAAGTTGGAAATTATAAAACTAACTGTAAAAACAGTTATTTCATGACTGAATTTTTTCACAATGCCCATGGTTTCTAATTTCGACAAAATGTATAATATAATCGTAGTGCTTTTTGAAGCCAGTTTGGACTTGATATTAATTCATGCTCCCGTCATAAAGTTATAAATACATTCTGATAATATTATATAAATCAATGTTATTATTCATAAAACATATTGATTCACTACATCGTTTCATTGATTTTATTTTCAATTCACTCATATAAAGGATTTTCATATTTTAATATTGTATTCTTTAATATTATACAGTAGTTCTACCGTTCTCATGAACGCTCATAGTATACTAAATACAATTTTTCTTCCCATTTTACAGAAAATTTTTGTAGTGCCAACCTTTGGTGAACAGAGCAGAATTCCATACGCGAGAGTCAATCACAATAAATTTGTGGTAACAGAAAACTCTGCATGGGTTGGTAAGTTACAATATGAAAATCCTCCATTGAATTACAAACACTTGTGTGTTTAATTGATTACGGTATCCTGTATATTTCATCTTATCTCAACTTATAATTATTGACGGTTGAAATAACTATAATCACCATCAATTGATAGTAGAAGTCAAAATGACTAGCTTTTTTGCTTTTTTCTCATTTCTATTTTTTGACTTGTTTATAGTGACAACATTATGGGCCTCCTAAAATACTAAATATTAAAATGAATTTCTTCCTTAAAATTAACTGTCCAAATTCTAATCAGTTTCAACTTTTAAAGAGTGAATTAAGTATTGGGAATAGTTATATATGGAGATGAACAAAAAGTTGCGCTACCCGACCCTCAAAAGTTTTATTATTTGGTTTGCATGACTTTTCACTCAATACAACTGTTCAATACCAACAGTTTCACACCTACCTTGCAATACTCCTGTAATTTATTCATAGAAATTACAATGTTGTAACAAAAAAGAGTGATAAAGATCACCCTCTTTTAAGCTCTTTACCATTAGAAAGATATTTATCCACTTGCTTCTCTTTACAGTAATTAATATATAGTATAAGAATAATTTTCAAATGTACGGTACCATACTGATAAAAATGTTGAAAAATATTATATTAAATTTGGAATGGGCCTAATTGAGTATCCTTTAACGTAATTTGATTGAAATATTTTAGAATGAAATAGTGAGACACTTTACTTGATTGAAGCTCCAGCTCTTTCCCAAGCACAGTGCTGTAAGATACAATACAATACAAATAAATTTTATTCCCATTAATATACAATTAAACAATCTAATTAATAAAATGTACATTATATTCAAAAATACAATATATGAAATTTACTACAAATATAAATAAATAGCATTTTTTTTTTTTTGGAAATGAACCTACTCAACTATGGGAAACCCATGTTCTAGAGCAGGTGTAGTAGTAATACAATTAACTTTAGAGTGGGGGTGCAAATACATTGGGTAAGTGAGCTCACATATTGTTCGAAATTCTGTTTTCTATATTATGTCTTCCAGTTGTTGTGATCCAGTTTTTAACGGCGCATTTAAATTTTCTTGAGTTTTCTATTATCTTGATGTGTACAGGAAGTAAATTGTGGAGTTTTGGTGCTAGGTGGTTGAAGTGTCGTTGGTATGTTGCCTTCCTAGCCACGTTCGTGATAAGTAGGCTTCTATTTCTTGTGTTATGACAGTGGTTTCTGTTTTGAAAGCTTTCTGGGTTCTTGTGCAGTCTGCAAATAATTTCTAGGGAGTAGAGTTGTCTTGCGTCCATCACACCAAACTCATTGTAGAGCTGGTCTGATGGATTACGAGGTGGCTTCTGATTGATTATTTTGATTATTAGTTTTTGCACTTTTATAAGAGGGTCGAGGTGAACGTAGTTTGTTCCTCTTCATCCTACAATTCCATAGGTTAGCAAAGACTGAACTAGGGAATAGTGTAGACCATCTTCATGCACTTCTCATCTATAATTGTTCCCAGTATTTTGAACTTGAATATTATTTTTCTTAACTTGTTGCAGAGGCAATCTATATGATGATCCAAGCGTAGAAATGAATCTAGTATAATGCCGAGGTATTTTATTGTTGGTTTTCTGTGGATAGTGAATGCCGTGGTGTTGGAAAAGTTGACTGTTAGAAGGTTTTCTGTGGGCTGTCCATGTTGTGTAGCTAAGAAAGTTAGAAAATGGGTCTTTTCATAGTTAAGAGTGAGCAGATTCTGATTTAGCCAATGTGAGATTTTCTGTAATCCAGTTTCAGCTTTACACTCCATGCTATTGGCCACGTTGGTCCTGAAAACAAAATAACTGTGTCATCTGCAAAGGTGATATTGCCTTCAATTTCCATACTGCACAGAGGATTTGTATAAATCAAGACGAGTGTTGGACCAAGGACTGTACCTTGCGGTACTCCATATTCAACTTTGAGCTTGCTGCTTCTTTGTCCATTGACTCTGACACTCTGGGTCCGGTTTGACAAGTAGCTTTTGAATAGATCCCACTCCTCTGATTCCATAGTTGTAGAGTCTCTCCAGCAGAATATCATGTGACACAGTATCAAATGCTTTTTTCAGGTCCAGGAAAATTGCCAGTGGTTTATCCTCACAGTTGATTTTTTCTGTTATTTGTGAAATGACATTGTGGATTGCATCATTGGCACTACAGTTTGATTTAAAGCCATATTGATTTGGTGATAAAATATGTTTCTTTTCAAGGAAGTTGATAAGACTTGATTTGATACATTTCTCAAAAATGTTTGCTAATGGTCTATAACAGTTCAAATCTTTCTTGTCCCCTGCTTTAAAAATTGGGCATATATATATATATATATATATATATATATATATATATATATATATATATATATATATATATATATATATATATATAATAGCTTCCTTCAAACACTGAGGAAAGGTACCTTCTCCTAGGATTTTATTGGCAATCAGTGTTAATGGTCTAGCAAGAGCTATACTGTTCTGTTTGAAGAGCTCTGGTCTGAAGTTATCTGGGCCTGGTGCGCTGTCTGATTTGAGACTGCTGATTTTTTATAATTTCTTCTTCATCTACAGGTGTAAAAATATTGTCTCACATACTCTAGTGTTTGTAACTGTGGGTTCATCTGCAGGTTGTTGATTGTTTAATATATTTTGTGCCAGTTCAGATCCAATATTTTTGAAGAATTCGTTGAAAACTTTTGCAATGTCTTCATCATTCCTTCCCAGTTTCAATTCTCTTCCTTGTACATCCAGTTTTTTGATTTGTGTTCTTGGTCTCTGAACTTCAGTTATTTCACGTATCACCTTCCATGTCTGCTTTGCATCTCTTAAGTTTCCAAACATGTGGGAAAAATATTGTTTTTTTGCTTCTTCTATAACTCTAGTTAATAGGTTTCTGAATTTCCTGTAATATTGCTGTAGTTGCAAATTTGATTTATTATTTCTACATAGTTTGTGAAATTTATCTCTTCTCCTTATTGATGTTATTATTCCCACTGATATCCATGGCTTGATTTTCTTCTTTCTATGTGGAAGGAAGTAAGCTTTCTTACATTCTTTCACGTGCTTATTCATTATAGTGACAAACTCTTTCATTGCGTCTTCAGTACTATCCTGCATGTGAATGGAGTCCCATGTTTCTTCCACAAGCAGTGATGAAAACTTGACTTTGTTGAAGACTTCTCTGTTTTGCTTCTTCTCTGCATTATCACTATCTTTGTTGCTTCTTATTCCTAGAATAGTGATGTAGTGGTCTGTTATTGAGTTTTGAAAAACTATTGGCATCAGGTCTTTTTTGAAATTCACTAAAATGTGATCCAAGCATGTAGCGGTGTTGTCGTGGACGCGAGTTGGCTGTTTAATACAGTGAGAAAAACCAAATTCACTGAGTAAGTTCTCATGATCATGCAGTTGACGATGCTTATTTGGTTCTATGGTGTTGATATTGTAGTCTCCTACAACTACATGGTAATGTTGACTTGATCCCTCGAACAGATGTCTCATACCGTTGATGAATTCGGTCAAATCTGGGTTGGAAGGTGACCTATATATTTCAGTAATCACAAATATACTTCCTTGAGTTTCGAGGCGGAGTTTCAAACTGTTGGCGTGTCGAATTTCTGGCCCCTCAACTTCAACGTTAATATCAGTTTCAACGTATACAATTACTCCATCATTCTGTAGATAATTGTTCTCTGTTGCATATAGATTGTAGTTACTTATTATGCGTGGAGTTGTATTGCAAGAAATCCAGCATTCTGTAAATACAATTACATCAAAGTCACACTGTAAGTCCTCTAATTGGATCAGGAACTCATCAACATTCTTGTTGTAACTTCTGATATTGAAACTAATTATTCTCAGGTTGAACTGTTCCAAGCAATCAAACACATATTTAGGATCCAGAGTTGCAATATCATTTATATCTTCTGAGTCAAGCTCTTCTACCAGATTATTCATCAATTTTACAAAGTTTAGTATTGGCTTCTCCTTCTAAGTTTCTTCTGTTCCATACCAAAAGCTCTTTTTCTGTCCTGTCCTTCACTCTATTAATAATATCCTGTACTGTACCATTGTAGCCTGTTGTAAGATATCTGAAGCTTTCTGTATGCCTGGATATTGCGACAATAGCATGTGATACACTTTTATGAATTTTATTGTCTCTTGTGTCAATCCTCACTAACACTACATCCTTTGATGTGAGCCCCTGCGCTTCGTGAATTGTGTTAATTCTTTGGGACTTATATTCCTTCATGCGATCATTGAGAATTCTCTTCTCCTTTTGTGTAAACGTAAGGATTAGAGTATCTTCCTTCAGCTGATGAGTTTCGCCATTTTTGAAAGTTGGAAGTATTGATCTCACTTGGGCGTTCTTTGTGCTGATTCCTGGGTAGAATGATTTAAGTGCAAAACAGACATCCACTGGACACCGCTTAGTTACTGTTATATATTCTTCCGGCTCACAGAAATCTGAAATTTTTTCCACTTTGGTAACTACTTGTGATTTCTCTATATATGGAATCTGGTTAGAGTCACCCACAACTATTATTTCCACTGCTCCACTTAATTCTGCAATAAAAGCTATGTTACCCGCATGCATCATTAGCCCCTCATCAATGTATACTTTTTTATATCTCTTTCCTGTATTATTGATAATATAATGATGCCACTGTCCTGTAGTCTGTTCTAAGCTGGATAGGTGTGTTATGACTGGCGTATTGTGCTGAGACTGAATCTCTTATATCCTTTATGCTTGCTCTAGTTTGAGTTAAAACTAAATCTTTTCCTGGAGAGTGCTTTCGTATTATATATGTAGACTTTCCACATCCAGGTACTCCTTCTATCCAACTGATTTGTGGGAATCTGGGCTTGTTGATGTGAATTTTATTAATTCTACTTATTAGCTCGCCATCTAGCATAAGCTCAGTATCTCTAGTGACTAATATGTATTTTTCAGTTGTTTTGAACTTATTCTCCTCTTCTAAGAATTCAACATATTTGCCTCCTTCTTCTAGACTGTATCCCATTCGGTATAGAGTGTTTGTTTTTAATAGATTTTTTTTCATTTCATTAAGAAATATGTTCATATCTTTTCTTTTTACTCCATCAATTGCTCTACTTGTCACGTCATGACATATACCATTGAGAATCTGCTTGTAGATTTTAGCATTTTCAGCATCAGCCTTTTCAAGGAGGTTACGAAGGTCTATCATTGTATTAACATAATCTTTCGTACTTTGACACACCCTCGAAAAATCCAGCAGGATACTCTGTAGCACTAGCATTATATTGACTTGGTATTTCTAAGTAATTGATATTTCTAATTCCTTGATTGTAAAATACAAAACGTAGGGCTTCATTCTCTAATACAGAACTCAACATATTTATTGCCGGTATATCTTGGATTGCATTGTTATATAAAATATCAATTCCCACTATTAAGGGGTAATTAACTAAACTCCAACTGTTCAGAAGAGCAAGTGTATTAAAGAATCTCTGATGAGCTTGGTCGCTTGTTTCTATAATGAATACTTGACAATTAGATTTTCCAGAGAAAACTTTTATTTACTCTGCTTCAGTGTTAGTAAGTTGTTCCCATTCATTCAGATCAATTTCCGAGCATTTTAAAAATTCTGAGAGCCCCTTAGATAACAGCATACTTCAGTTGCGATAGAGATATCAGAGCGGACGGTCGTTTTCATTTCGAGCTCCGTTATCTGTATGCCGGTTCAAACACAGTTCATGCTATCGGTACAAGTTTATTGACAAACTCGCAATCTCCGTGCAAAATCGTCAAATAGTTTAAAAAGTATTTTTCCTGTTCTCACTATTAAAAAATTTCAAATATTATGGCTGACTCTTGTTTCAAGTGCAAATCTACTTTCAATAGCGCGAAGGAAATATTGGAATGCTGTGAGTGTAACAACTTTTTTCATCCAACATGTACTAAAGTTCGTACGCTGGAAAACTTCAGAAAACTCGGAGCACGAAAAACAACTTGGAAGTGTGAAGAATGTAAGGAAAAATCCCCTTCTACAGATAGTGATATTGAACTTACTATAAATACTATTAAAGACTCGCTGACTCAATTAATAAATGATAAATTTAGTCAACTAAATAAAACTATTTCCACCCTCAATACAACAGTCGAAAATTTAAAATCATCCATAGACAAAGTGCGTAAAGAAAACAAATCTATAAAAGAACAATGTCACAAACTGGAAACCGAAAATAATAAACTACGCAACGACATCAACAGTCTTCAACAATATACCCGTTTGGACAATTTGGAACTCGTTGGGATTCCTGAGACAGCGGGTGAGGATGTGTATGCTATCCTGGAAACTGTTGCTAGGGAAATTGGTACACCTTTTAAGAGAGACGAGATATCAATCGCCCATAGAGTTCCTTCATCCAAAAATAAAACAAAATCTATTATTGTGCGTTTTTCATCTAGATCGACCAAATTAAATTGGAAAATAGCGGCGAAAAAAGAGGACGATTAAATACCACCGATCTAAAGTGTAGCCTTCCACCGGGAAATATTTATCTAAATGATCATCTCACGTCCCACAACAAGTTTCTCTTGAGTAAAGCAAAGAGTTTAAAAAAGAACAATAAGTTAGCCTACGTTTGGGTCAGTGATGCGAAGATATTCGTCCGGAAAGAACAGGATTCTCCAGTGAAACGGATAACTAAGGATGAAGACCTCAAACCGTTTGAATAATACATTGAGAGTTTCAACAGGAGTAAAGTGTATGTATTCTCAGTGTGGCGATCTGTGTAGCGGAGAAAACTGTGAGTGTTGTCATCATTATTTTTTCTTTTCTCTGCTTCCACAAAAAGATAGGAAGACATTTCATTTTTTGTTTCTTGTGGTCTTCGTTACGCCACCAAGACATTTTTTGTTAAATTTCGTTTTTTTTTTTCTTCTTTTTCTCACCTCAACCTCCTTAACCTCTCCTTTTCTTAAAAAAAATTTCTATGGTACTGATCAACAACTTTGAAGATGAACTCTTATTGGAATCTTATGAAACGATAGAAGTAGATGATATTTCCAACTTTAAGCCCCATGATTATGTTGATAAATTATGTGACAACTTTTTTAATATTTGCCACATGAATATAAGGAGCATGAATCGAAACTTTGATGATTTTGCTTACATTATACAAAACTGTGAAACAAAATTTGATATAATTGTCCTGAGCGAAACCTGGGTTGTTGATAATAACCTTTTCAATTATAATTTAAATGATTATTCGGTTCAAAGCGTTCCGGGTAACTTAAATAAATGTGATGGAATTTGCGTGTTTAGTAAAAATATCTTGAAAATTGAATGTATAAACTATGACATATTGGAATCAAATTCTCTAATACTTGATATACTTGATGTCATACAGAAATCAAATATCAGATTAACTATTGTCGCTATATATCGGTCACCTTCTTCTAATCTAACTGTTTTCCTGAATAGTTTGAATGAGTGCATTGATTACCGTACACTAGACTAAAAGAAACAAAATTCATGTTTTATATGAGAAAAATAATAGTTTGAAGAATTATTTACATTTTCTAGATTACCATAAATGATCATTTCAATTCATACAAAAAAGTGTGGCTTTTGTTACCCCGTAGACAGACCAGCTGAGAAAAGAGAAGCATCAGGAAAAAAATAACCTCAAAATTGGAGAACTAACTGATGCATCATCTAGACAGACAATTGAGGTTATGTTTCAAAATAGTTACTAAACTTGAAAGAGAACAGACTGGGATGGACAAATAAAGTTATGATGGGTATAAAATTTGGTACAAATTTCCTCCAAATAATAAAATTTTTTAATGCTTTACTTCAAATCTCAGTAATTTTTTTTTGCATCAGCTTGAAGTTTGTACAATTTCCAACTTATAGATCTATAAACATCCAGGATTTCTGAAATTAGTGTTACCAACATGGGCTCTTGAAATTTACCTTGCAAAATGGCTTTTGTTACCCTGTAGGCTTAAGTAACCCCGTTTTACGGTACCTAAACAAAACTAACGGTCCGAACATAATAATAACTGGCGATATCAACATTGATTTAAACCGAAACACCAACGTAACAAACGAATATTTTAATTTACTTTCTTCAAATGGTTTCAAATCTTTTATAAACAAGCCCACGCGTGAGTCAAACGGTTCCCAATCATGTATAGACCACTTTTTCTTTAAAAATAGTTCTTTTTCCAGTGATACAAGAATTGGCTCGGTAATAAAAACAAGTGTAACTGATCACTATTCAACTTGCATGAATTTGGGCTTGTATGAAAATGTAAAAATGACACAACAAACAACAGATAACAAGGAATTTTTACACTATAATAATCTTATAAAGAATTTAAAAAATTGCAATTGGTCGGATTTGGATGCATTGGTTGACTCGAGTATTGATGACGCGATCGATTACTTCATGAACAGATTAAATACAGAGATAAAAAAGGAAACTTATGTGAAACTAGTACCCCACAAACTGAAACCTCTCAAGCCTTGGATTACAACTGGACTAATTATTTCAATAAGGAAACGTGATCTCATGTACCAAACTCTTAAAAAACAGCCTTTCAACTCCATTTTAAAATCGCAGTATATAAATTATAGAAACATCTTAAATAATATGATTAAACAATGTAAATATGACTTCTATAATAATAAACTATCGAAATGCAAAGGAAACTCAAAAAAAATATGGGAGTGTATAAATGATTTACTCAACACTAAAAGAGAGACTTGTACGCCTAAGATTGAGTCCGATGTTCTTAATCACCATTTTGCACATGTAGGTGAGTTGTATGCCAATAAACTAATTAATGATAGCCCTATACAACATACATTTGTTGATACTACAATTCCATCGTTTAGTTCCTTCTTTTTGGCTTATACAGATGATGAGGAAATATTGGCCACAATAAATTCTCTCAAAGGTAATTCTGCTCCTGGAGTGGACAATCTAACAGCTACTTGTCTAAAGAAGATTGCTCCCTCAATTACAAAACCTCTCAAACGTATCATCAACAAATGTTTCGAGGTGGGTCATTTTCCAAGACAGTTCAAAGTTGCCAAAATGGTTCCTATCCATAAATCAGGTGATCCGTCCAACCCTACCAACTACCGTCCTATTAGTCTGATGAATAACTTAGCCAAAGTAATGGAGAAGATAATTAAAAAAAGATTATTGGGCTATCTGAATAAATTCAACATTATTAATGAAAACCAGTATGGATTCCAGCCCGGTAAATCTACAGGGGATGCCATCACCAGATTATTACAAATTATAACAAAAAACTTTAATAATAAGAAAAAAACGTTGACAGTATTCTTGGATTTAGCCAAGGCATTTGACACTATCTCTCAAAAACGACTTCTGGAAAAAATGGAACACCTGGGGATTAGGGGTATACCACTAATATTATTCAAGAGTTACCTGTCAAATCGATCTCAGATACTCAACACAAGCAATATGAAACTCACTGATTTTGGTCTGCCGCAAGGTACTGTCCTATCTCCCATTTTGTTCTTAATCTATATCAATGATCTCCTTAAATTAAGTATAAGAAATTGTGATATAATATCATTTGCAGACGACACTGCTCTAACTTTCACTGAAAACTCATGGGATGATGTAAAAATTGCAGCAGAAAGTGGACTCAGACTGGCGTTCTCTTGGCTTAATCAACACATATTAACCCTCAACACAACTAAAAGCGTCTTCATGTTATTTTCACCCAATTCCCTTACTCAACCACGAACAATAGACAGTACAAAAATCCATCGATTAAACTGTAACGACCATAGACTTCTTAGCTGCTGTTCCTGTCAGAAAATTCAAAAAGAAAAAAAAGTTAAGTACCTGGGTATCTTGTTGGATCCACACTTAAGATGGGATAATCAAATTAATAAACCACATTCCCTTAAATATTCTTGTAAAAACAAACATAAACCAAAGGCTTAGATCAGACATAGATAAATAGATAATAGCAAATAAAATCAAGGAAAAATTGTTTTAAATAAACTAATTTTCGTCTACTCCATGGTTGCAGTTGACTTACCTACCTCTTACCGTTCTCTTCTTCTTCATTCTCCTTCTTCTTCATCTTCTTCTTTCTTCTTGGCCTTTTCCATCTTTTCTCCTTCCGTTCCTTTATTTTTAGTATCCTCTTTATTATTAAGTACTAGTTTTTATTCTGTATTTTTTTCAAAAAATTTGTTTTGGATCATTTTTGTTAGATATTTTTGAAAAACATTTATATTGCAACTCACACCTGCGCACAGGGTTTCTTTGCAGGTGTAGATTCTTATATATATATATATATATATATATATATTATATATATATATATATATATATATTTTTGTCTTGAAAGTGTTGTATATTTTTTTGAGAATCAATAAATTTGAATTTGAATTTGAATTGAATACTGTTGCCTTCCTTACATGCAAAAGAAATAACTAAATCTACATATTCTCCATAATTATATAAACAAGATTAGTTCTACTTTTTGGGGGTTTTACAGTCATGTTGAAATTTTTCAATTTGTTAAGCATTTCACATAAGTTATATTTCTACTAGAGGTATTATTCATGTTATTTTGTGCTACAATAGAAACTTTTTGTTTACTGAAGCGTTGCACGATATTATGAAAAAAGTTTTTAATACCCATAGTCAGTCTTTTCAACTAGTTTCCTCAATGCTTTTTTATATTCTGGACATCTTTTGTCACTAACTTTGTGGTTTTCTGGATTTTTTTTTGTTTTTTGCAATTAGCACATACTTATTTTTTGTTTTTATTTGGACATGCGTTGATTTGATGACCAGTTTGCGCACAGTGGCTGCATGTGTGGCTGCATTGGTGATAACAGTGACGGCCATGATGATTTAATGGTTGGCAGCTCTGGCATCTACTAACAGACACGTAGTCCTTAACTACACTCCAACACCAATCTATCACTATATGACTTTCCTCATATTTTTGAGTCTGTTCCTTATATCTGCTACACATTCCACCACCCAATTAACCTGATTTTTGTCTTTTGGACCAATCTTGAAAATTGGCTTGAATGGATTTTTGAATTGCTCGATCTGCATTGAATCTTGCAGATTCCTATTATAAACTTTGTTGACTAATTCTTCCTTACTCAGCTCGGCAGGGACATTATAAATTCAGGTCGTATTTTATGTGGCTCACTTACCTCAAATTCAGCATTTCTTAGTGTAGACTCACCAAAAATTTTTTTTTGTCCACACTAGAGTCCATCACTAGAAGCTCTCCCCCACCCCGCACATAGATCGCTTTTTTATTTCCAATGAGTTCTCATTGGAAACAGTTTTTTTCAAAATTTTTTTGTCGCAGGTTGTCGCTTATTTGTCTCTGTGCCCTGGATGTTCTTCGGTTTAATCAAAACAAATATGCGCCATAATAGCCTATGTATTCATAACATGCAAAATATCATTTTTCAGGTACTTCTAATTGGTCGGGAGACTACTTTCTTTCAACTGGAGGAGTGAGCTTTGTAACGGAAGGCTCTTCAACGTTGAGAGACCAACTAGAGGAGGTCTTCTTGAGAGACTGGAATTCTCAGTTTGCAAACGATCTATCTATGGATCGACCCAATCCAAAGGATCAACCAAAAATAGTTTTTTTTTAAATAACTTTCCAAAATCCAATTAGACGAAAGAAAATATAAGACCTAGTTGACTCTATAATTTTCAATTTATCTACGAACAGTTTAATTATCTGTGTAAAACTTTATACAAAATTATTTTCAAAATTGTTTGCTAGAAATAAATCTTGAATTTGTGTTCTGAAATTTTCTATACAAAAAATTATTTCTGTGATTTCATAAGAGAATCGTTCATAGTCATATTTTGATCCTATTCCATGTTCCATCCCTATTGGCCCTATTAGGCCACCACTTATTCTATTCATAATTTAACTCACCTTGAGCTACCATACACATTTTCATAATCGATCAATTTCAAAAATGGTTAAGCTAGAAGTTGAAACCTCAGTGAACCGGTAGAATAAGCGTGTTTTGCAATCAATTGAGCAGAATTTGAATTATTGAGCTTAGTCTGTAATTTAACTTGAATAAAATGTTATCAAAATTTTTCTCAATATTTTCAAGTTCTGAGAGTTTATTGAATGTAATCATTCTATTATATTCGGTTTTTAATCAAATTCAAAATTTCTAGTTTTTTCATTTCTGGACTGAAAAGTGGACTCAAATCAATTGGATAGCATAACCTATAATTTTTATTCATTCATAACTCTACCTTCATTGTATTATCATTCATCCCATCATCATCACCTAGGCTTTAAATACTTCTAGGAAGTCGCCTTTGTAAAATAATTAATAATAAATAAATAAATTCAAGATTGGAAGATTTCATTTATTTAGCGTATGGCGCTACGACACAAATCTATAAGCTATACGGTACCTAACACAAGTCACACATGTCACCAATGAAGTCATCATAGTCACAAGTTTAAACAAGGTGGAACACATCAAAGAAGAAATTATATACATATATCTTGTCTACTTAAATATGCCATTGCATCTGGCGTAGGTACCAGGAAGTCATCCAGCTTACCCTCATAAGCTGCACTTGTGCAGTCTTCTACTATGTGTCTTATGGTTTGCACAGCACCATACTTACAAAAAGGCGTTGGAGCCTTCACCCACTTGTGCAACTCATAGGCACATCTTCCTGTTCAGCCACTGATCATAGCCACTGATTGTGTTAAGAGCCAACCACAGTTTGCGTGGCTCATCAAAACCTGGGGGCTTTTCGGACATGGGGCAAGATTGATTTTCCTTGCATGCCACTCTTGTTGCCAGGCGTCTGCCAAACTGAACCCACCATCCAGAGGATGTTATTGTGCGAAATATCAATGTGAGGACAATGTAGTTGGTGATGATGGTTGAAGCTGAAAATTAGGTGTTTTTCACAATACAAGGAGCATTGTTGTCAAGTGTGTCTGGAAATCCATATGAGATAGAGCGCTCTACCTGATCCCAGACTGTAGAGCACAAAAATACGTCCAGAGGGATTTTGAATTATACATCCAAATGGTAACAATCGGAAGATATTGTTGATCAAAAACTAAAATTCATCAAAATTGTCTTTTTTTCTTCAAATTTCACTCATTTTTGAAAAATCATAACTCTACTCATTGGAGATAGAGAGTTCCGAATAATCTCATTTTATTCAGAATTTTATAATCTAAAAAATCTGGTGTGGTACACTCACACAACTTTCCTTGCTCATATTTGAAACTACGATCAAACTTCTGTATATGTGTATATATAATTATTGTTTTCAGAGTACTTTTTCCTTGGAGTAAATTGTGAAATACGATTATTTTTTTAGTCGTAATTTTTTTAAAGTCGTCAAAACAGCTGTTCTACAGATGAAATATCTCGACTATGTGTTATTTTTATGAACTGCGCTACCTACCTACCTCATGCACGAGAAGGAGGTTACTAAGTCCATTTCTCAAGGATGGGGTGGACCCCCCATTAGTTTCCCAGAGAGGAGAATCATGCCAGTTGATAGAGCTGATAAAAAGCTATCCATTCAATAAATTTGAAGAAAATCGTTACAGCCGTTTTCGAGAAAACCGTGAAAAACATGGTTTTTTAGTGATTATCCGCCATTTTTCTCAAAAATATTACGGAGCTCCTGCAATTTTCCCAGAGATGAGACTCATGGCAGTTGATAGGGCTTATAAATAGCTATTCATGGTATAAATTTGAAGGAAATCGTTAGAGCCGTTTTTGAGAAAACCGTGAAAAAAATGGTTTTTTAGTGATTATCCGCCATTTTTCTCAAAAATATTACGGAACTCCTGCAATTTTCCCAGAAATGAGACTCATGTCAGTTGATAGGGCTTATAAATAGCTATCCATGGTATAAATTTGAAGAAAATTGTTAGAGCCGTTTTCGAGAAAACCGTGAAAAACATGTTTTGTTAGTAATTATCCGCCATTTTTCTCGAGAATATTACGCAGCTCCTGCAATTTTCCCAGAAATGAGACTCATGTCAGTTGATAGGGCTCATAAATAGCTATCCATGGTATAAATTTAAAGAAAATCGTTAGAGCCGTTTTTGAGAAAATCGTGAAAAACATGGTTTTTTAGTAATTATCCGCCATTTTTTCCGCCATCTTGAATTGAATTTTATTGAATTTCTTATTGTCGGGTCCTCTTGGTATAAGGACCTTAAGTTTAAAATTTCAAGTCAATCGGTTAATTAGGAATGGAGTTATCGAGTTCACAGACATACACACACACACACACACACACACACACACACACACACACACACACACACAGACCAACACCCAAAAATCATGTTTTTGGACTTAGGGGACCTTGAAACGTATAGAAAACTTGAAATTGGGGTACCTTAATTTTTTTTGGAAAGCAATACTTTCCTTACCTATGGTAGTAGGGCAAGGAAAGTAAAAAGACAAGAGCAAATTTTTCTGTCCAATCATGTGTAAAATCTGACAAAGCATCTATTGGAACGGTTTCACTTGTTATTCATTCCGCTACTACGTAGACATCATGTCGTCATCATGTCTGTCTGTCTGCGCGCTGTGTCTTTTGTGTGTCTGCGCTGATCAGTGACGTCTCAATCGCAGTTTTTTGCCTCTGCCCTAATCAGCTGGTTTTCTATACTTTTATTCGTATTTTTTCGTCGGATTGTTTGCCGTTGCAATTTTAATATTTGTGCTATTCGATTTTTTAGAATTTAATCTTGTCTTTTGGCATCTTACCTTTTAGTTATTTGCCACTTTTTCACCAAACGTTTGTGGACGTTTCACGTACGTGGCTACATTTCCGCCTTCTCGTTTTTGTTGCTAGCGTTTTTAGCTTTTCCTGTCTATTCTATTCATGGAGGTCGTCGAGTGTGTTCTTCCTGCGCTCGGTCTAAACCTTTCATCTGAATTCATCGGACTTACAAAACCTTTTTAAAGTGTGAATTATTCTTCAAATTAATTCGTTTGTTCCATTCTTCAGTGTGATTCAATTATTCATCGAGTTCTTCACTCAATTGCTCTGTTAAATTTGGATAAACTTTGTCTAAAATTGCAACCGCGTGTGAGCGTTTCATCGCTATTCATTTGATCTACAAAACCTTTTTAAAGTGTGAATTATTCTTCAGATTAATTCGTTTGTTCTATTCTTCAGTGTGATTCAATTATTCATCGAGTTCTTCACTCAGTTACTCTGTTAAAATTGGATAAACTTTGTCTAAAAATTGCAACCTCATGTAAGCTTCAGTTGCCATTTTTTCTACAATTGGCTTCACCTCGTGAACCTCAAATTTTCAAGTGCATCATCTCTACTGTTTGGAAATCAATCCAAAAATTCCACAATTTGAAGATCGGATTATTCGTTTGGAATTCTACTCGCTCCAGCCTACTTTTCCATTGGGGGATTCGCCTGCTGTAATGGACGTTTCCATGCTTGTCATCGCATGGCCTAATCACTTCATCGCTTGCTGATGTCCTGTTCCTGTTGGTATTGCGGAGTCGTTGCCTGTCTGCCTGGCCGCATCTCCTCTTCAAAATATTATTCAGGTTATGTAAATCGTTCTTTTAAATTTTCATTTACGTATGCATCATTATTGTTTTATTAATGTCTATCTTGACATTCAACTCATTGAGGCCACTGACGCCTACTTATTATTTGATCAATGTCTATCTTGACATGCAATTCACTAAGGCTACCGACGCCTATTAATTCATTGGATTTGACAGCTACCCTTGGCTTTACAAGTGATTCATTGAAGGCCACTGTCGCCTATTACTCGTTCTAATTGATGTCTGTCTTGACATTCAATTCATTGAAGGCCCATGTCGCCTATATTTACCTGGATAATCTTCATTATATTTATTAGCTACCCTTAGCTCTTAAGTGATATTTTAAGGCCAGTATCGCCTATTAATTGTTTGGTCGAAGTCTATCTTGACATTAAAATCACTGAAGGCCTATGCCACATATATTTTTTATGTATGTTATTTGCTGAGCATTTTTTACAGCTTATTGTCATTTTTTAATCATTATTATTGTACCTTAGTAATAACTTTCATTATTGCCCTCAAATTATATTCATTTCAGGTATCATTATTAATACCTTTGCATTTATTGCAATATCATTAATACCAATATCATTAATAATTTAATATCATTAATACCTTTGCAGTTATTGTCAGACCTCAATGGTCATTGATGTCATTGACCTAATTTCTTTAAATTTTGTAGTTCTCTACATTATTTCACATGTTGTAATTTTCCCAAGATTTGACTCATTGTTTTTGTATGTGGCCATCTGCCTATTATTATTTAAGGATTCAAAGACTTAACCTACTTACAATTGCCTTTGTATGTGGCCATCTGCCTATTATTAATTTATTGATCTCAAAATATTTGATTCAATGTTTGTATGTGGCCACCTGCCTATCATTATTTTATTGATCCCAAGATACTTGATACAATTGTTTTTGTATGTGGCCATCTGCCTACTATTATCATCTTATTATTATTAAATCTTATATTGTTGATTCATTTAGTCTTTTATTGGCGTACTTACCACACTTCAAGCTATCAGTATTTTTATGCACAGAATTCAAAGATTTATTTGTAGGTATTTATACCAACTATCATCCACAGTCCACTGCCCTGCCCTTGGATTCTGTCATAAAAATTGGTTCATCCGGGCCAGATTTCTTGATCAAGTGTTTACCTGGGATAATTGTTAATTGGACCAATTGTAAAAATTGGTCCTCCTGCCCGTCATCTTTGACCCAGTTTGCCTAGGATAATTGTTAATTTTTATTACCCATTTCTTGGTCCATTGAACCTTGGGGTTTCAGTGACCGTGTGCCTAATAGTCTAGCTTGACGCCAATGATTAGGTCCCACTCTAGTGTATATTTTATTTCATTGTACCTTTGTATGTTTATATTGTTTAATATTAAGCATTCACACACTTGTTTCAAATTTTCAGTACTGGCTGCAACTCAAAGCACGCTGCGATGTGTATGCACCAGCTATCAACTATCTTGTACCCTGAGAGACTGAACCGCACTGAACTGGTCACAGACGGCTATTGTGCATTGAGAAAACAACACACGGCATACCACACCGCCTTGCGAGCTCGCTACTTGACTCGCCGCACAGCAAGCTTGATACAACTTGCCTCAAACGCACAGGCGTGCCTCTCTGTGTACTGGACCAGCGCCCAAGGTTGCTTATTGGCGCAGCAATCGCATTGCTACAGTGCCTACTTGTCATTCACTCAGGTTTTTCTGTTAATTTTTTAGCATGTCCGATCATGAGGAAGATTCACTTCCTGAGCCTTCTGCTCTTTTCAATACAAGAGACAATTTACACCAGGAAATAGATTGGTTCATAACCAGCTATAACGATTATGTTGTGGACACTGAAGCCACTTATTATCAACTATTGACTGTAAAAAACGAACTAGGTTCACTTAGAATTAAGTATGATAAGATACATCAACAATTATCGAATTCAGAGTTGCAAGCACAGGACACTTCAACTCATTTTGAGATACTCAATAAGTTTATCTCCATTACCTCTAAGGCAAACGCTGCATTAACTGCCTTTGAAAGCAGACAACGCAACAATGAGGCCACTGCTGGTGCTTCCCAGCGGCCAACATCTCAAAACGCACCTTTGGCAAATTTTCAGTTGCCTCAGATACCGCTTCCACGCTTCAATGGGGAGCTTTCAAAATGGCAAGCATTCTCAAGTGCTTTTACTAATATTATTGGTAATCAAGATAACATTAATGATTCATTGAAATTTTTCTATCTTCGTCAATCACTCAGTGGTGAAGCTCTTGCTAGAGTGGAACACATTGAAGCTGACAAAAATGGTTTTCAGCTTGCATGGAACCTCTTAAGGGAGAGGTATGACAACAAGAGATTAATTGCTGCCAGGCACGTCACAGCAATTGAATCTCCGCCTACCATAAAGCGTAACTGTCCGCAATCATTACGGGCATTCATTGACTTTTGCAAGTCCCACATCACCGCGCTCGAAGCGCTTCAACTTGGAGTCCAAATCAAGGACTTGTTGTATATGCACAAAATGTTGTTGCAGTTGGATACTGCTACTGTTCGAGAATGGGAAAAGAGTGTTGGTATACACGACATTCCCACCATTGATAAATTTTGGAATTTTTTGGAATCACAATGCAAAATCATGGAAGCTGTTGCTTCAAGCTCAGCTAACCATCATCAAGGAAATGTACAGCAAAGTACATCCAACTCGGTTGGTGCTCATAGCAAGCCGAAGTTCAATCAAAGTCAATCAAATGTTCAAGCTAGGATGCAGGTTACTACCTCTTCTATTTCACCTTGTAGTTTTTGTAATTCTGTTGGTCATTTTCCAAATCGTTGTAATGAATTATTGAAGTTACAGGTTACTGATCGTTGGAATGCTGTCCATGACAAAAGGTTATGTTATAATTGCCTCAAGCCTTTTGCACCCAATCATGTTTGTTCGGACAAATCGTGTACACTTTGTGGCAAGAGTCACCACACTGTTCTTCACAGGTCGTATCCTCAATCACGGGACACTCAGCCTACTTCTAAGGATAAGGTAACTTCAAATCTTATTCATTCTCAATCTTTTGCTCCCTCCAATGGTAAGAATGCTGTTTTGAATTCCGTCATGGTTCAGAATGTGGAAACAACTAAGCAAGCTGTTTCTCATGCAGAACAGCCTCAGAAGAACTCTCATGTCACAATGAGCTCCACTTCGTCACTGTGTTTGCAACAGCAATCAACTGTCGCTTTGTTACCTACTGCTGAAATTTTGGTTCAAACTTCTAGTGGGGAATTTATTAAAGCAACCGTGCTTTTAGATTCTTGCTCTGATTGTAATTTGATGTCAACTAGGTTGGCTGAAAAATTGTCACTTGTTACCTTGTATTCTGACACTTTGATTCATAGTGTAGGTGAGAATAAGACCAAATCATCTATTTCTCATTCGGTTTGCTTGTCTTCTACTGATCGTTCGTGGTCGGTCAAAGAAAATTGTATTGTAGTTGATAGCATATCATCTAATGTTCCTAGTGTGAACATCGATCTTTCTAAAATTTCAATTCCCGTTGAACTTAAATTAGCGGATCCATTGTTTGATCAGCCTAAGCCTGTAGATTTGTTACTTGGTGCTGGCATATTCACATCGATACTTCAGCCTGGTAAATTGTATCTAGCTCAAAATGCTCCCATCCTTCAGAAAACCAGTCTAGGTTGGGTCATATTTGGTCCTTGTAAAGCTATTCGTCCTATTGCAGCACCTCGTTCGTGCCTCCCCGCTTCACCTGTGGCCGCTCCCCGTAGGGTCACGTCAAATTTTCTAACTTCAAATGATGTCTCTCATCAGTTTCAGAAATCAGTTCAGGAAAACAGTTCTCAATCAGTTCAGGTATTAACTACCACTTCTTCTCATAATGATGTTATTTCAGGCATAATCAATAGTTGCTCCACTTATCACAAAATCGTTCGTACAACAGCATATGTTCTACGGTTCATTCATAATTGTAAAAAACAAAATTCAGTCACTCCGCGCTTTGGTCAATTAACTATCTCTGAAATTTCAGAAGCTGAAAATTGTATCTTCAAATCTATTCAAGAAGAAGCTTTCTCTGCCGAACTTAAAGCATTGCGTCAAAATCAGGAGCTATTGCCTAATAGTTCTATTAAAGCCTTGTCACCATTCATTCACTCAGATTCTCTGCTCAGAGTTGGTGGACGTTTGCAAAATGCAAATGCTTCCTTTGATTACAAACATCAAATATTGTTGCCCAGCAATCACAAATTCACTCGTGCATTGATTGTTGCTCACCATCGTCGTCTAAGTCATGCTGGGGTGCAGGCCACCATGGCCAGTGTAAGACAACAATTTTGGTTTCCCTCCACCCGTCGCACCATCAAAAGTGTATTGCGGCATTGCATATTGTGTTTTCGCTTTTCGGCTCTTCGTTCTGAGCATATCATGGGTAGTTTACCAGCGGCCCGCGTTCAGGCTAACTTTCCCTTTTATAATTGTGGTTTGGATTACGCCGGTCCTATTTCCATCCATGTAGGCGGCCCCAAATCTCGTACTTTTTCTAAGGCATACTTGTCGCTGTTTGTGTGTATGGTAACTCGTGCCGTTCATATTGAAACTGTCTCGGAACTTACTTCCAAGGCATTTATTGCCGCTCTGATTCGTTTTTCTGCTCGTCGTGGCATCCCGCATTCCATTTTTTCAGACAACGCCACAACTTTCGTTGGTGCCAACAATGAGCTATGTGAGCTCCACGAATTTTTGTCCTCTGATCGTCTCAAATCAGATATTCATGACACTATGTCTGTACTCAACATCCAATGGCACTTCATTCCCCCTCGGGCTCCACACTTCGGTGGACTCTGGGAGAATGCTGTAAAAAATTTCAAACGCATATTCCGTGTAGTCACTTTCAACAAGGTATTTAACTTTGAAGAAACCTGTACTCTTGCTGCTCAGGTCGAGGCCATCTTGAATTCGCGCCCTCTTGTTCCCTTGTCGGAAGATCCACATGATCTTGCCTACTTATCTCCAGGTCATTTTTTGATTGGACGTCCACTTATGTCATTACCCTTCTTGCCGCCTAACACCAAACACATTGACCATCGTTCACGTTGGTATCAACTTGCCGTTTCTATCCAGGAACTCTGGGATAGGTGGTCTAGTGAATATTTAACCACTCTTCAGAAAAAAGGCAAATGGTTAAACAATTATGAAAATTTGAAGGTCGGTACAGTTGTCATCTTGAAGGATCCTGGTTCCGCGCAGTCCACTTGGAAGCTGGTGCGCATTACTGAAGTTCATCCCGGTAAGGACGACAAGGTTCGAGTTGTCACTGTTCTCACTCCCTCCGGCACCTTTAAGAGGGCTATTTCGAGTTTAGCACCTCTTCCCATTGATGAGGATTCTAGTTAATCCCCTTGCCCTTATGGTTCATGTTGTATTTTCAGGTTTCATTGTTCTTTTCCCCTGGTTCTCACATGGGGCCCAGTTTTCAATTTCCAATTGCCTTGCCAGATTTTACATATTTCTTACTTTTTCTTATTGTGCCATACCCCCGTATGACACAAGGGGCCCAGTTTATGTAAAATCTGACAAAGCATCTATTGGAATGGTTTCACTTGTTATTCGTTCCGCTACTACGTAGACATCATGTCGTCATCATGTCTGTCTGTCTGCGCGCTGTGTCTTTTGTGCGTCTGCGCTGATCAGTGACGTCTCAATCTCGGTTTTTTGCCTCTGCCCTAATCAGCTGGTTTTCTATACTTTTATTCGTATTTTTTCGTCGGATTGTTTGCCGTTGCAATTTTAATATTTATGCTATTCGATTTTTTAGAATTTAATCTTGTCTTTTGGCATCTTACCTTTTAGTTATTTGCCACTTTTTCACCAAACGTTTGTGGACGTTTCACGTACGTGGCTACATTTCCGCCTTCTCGTTTTTGTTGCTAGCGTTTTTAGCTTTTCCTGTCTATTCTATTCATGGAGGTCGTCGAGTGTGTTCTTCCTGCGCTCGGTCTAAACCTTTCATCTGAATTCATCGGACTTACAAAACCTTTTTAAAGTGTGAATTATTCTTCAAATTAATTCGTTTGTTCCATTCTTCAGTGTGATTCAATTATTCATCGAGTTCTTCACTCAATTGCTCTGTTAAATTTGGATAAACTTTGTCTAAAATTGCAACCGCGTGTGAGCGTTTCATCGCTATTCATTTGATCTACAAAACCCTTTTAAAGTGTGAATTATTCTTCAGATTAATTCGTTTGTTCTATTCTTCAGTGTGATTCAATTATTCATTGAGTTCTTCACTCAGTTACTCTGTTAAAATTGGATAAACTTTGTCTAAAAATTGCAACCTCATGTAAGCTTCAGTTGCCATTTTTTCTACAATTGGCTTCACCTCGTGAACCTCAAATTTTCAAGTGCATCATCTCTACTGTTTGGAAATCAATCCAAAAATTCCACAATTTGAAGATCGGATTATTCGTTTGGAATTCTACTTGCTCCAGCCTACTTTTCCATTGGGGGATTCGCCTGCTGTAATGGACGTTTCCATGCTTGTCATCGCATGGCCTAATCACTTCATCGCTTGCTGATGTCCTGTTCCTGTTGGTATTGCGGAGTCGTTGCCTGTCTGCCTGGCCGCATCTCCTCTTCAAAATATTATTCAGGTTATGTAAATCGTTCTTTTCAATTTTCATTTACGTATGCATCATTATTGTTTTATTAATGTCTATCTTGACATTCAACTCATTGAGGCCACTGACGCCTACTTATTATTTGATCAATGTCTATCTTGACATGCAATTCACTAAGGCTACCGACGCCTATTAATTCATTGGATTTGACAGCTACCCTTGGCTTTACAAGTGATTCACTGAGGCCACTGACGCCTACTTATTGTTTTATTAATGTCTATCTTGACATTCAACTCATTGAGGCCACTGACGCCTACTTATTATTTGATTAATGTCTATCTTGACATGCAATTCACTAAGGCCATCGACGCCTATTTATTCATTGGATTTGACAGTTACCCTTGACTTCACAAGTGATTTTTTTGAGGCCACTGACGCCTACTTATTATTTTATTGATGTCTATCTTGACATTCAACTCATTGAGGCCACTGACGCCTATATAATTGTATTCAATTGTAGCAATTATTCTTTGTATTTTACAGTTACCCTTGACTTCACAAGTGATTTTTTTGAGGCCACTGACGCCTATATAATTGTATTCAATAGTAGCAACTATTTATTTATTGGATTTGACAGCTACCCTTGGCTTTACAAGTGATTCACTGAGGCTACCGACGCCTATTTATTTATTGGATTTGACAGCTACCCTTGGCTTTACAAGTGATTCATTGAAGGCCACTGTCGCCTATTACTCGTTCTAATTGATGTCTGTCTTGACATTCAATTCATTGAAGGCCCATGTCGCCTATATTTACCTGGATAATCTTCATTATATTTATTAGCTACCCTTAGCTCTTAAGTGATATTTTAAGGCCAGTATCGCCTATTAATTGTTTGGTCGAAGTCTATCTTGACATTAAAATCACTGAAGGCCTATGCCACATATATTTTTTATGTATGTTATTTGCTGAGCATTTTTTACAGCTTATTGTCATTTTTTAATCATTATTATTGTACCTTAGTAATAACTTTCATTATTGCCCTCAAATTATATTCATTTCAGGTATCATTATTAATACCTTTGCATTTATTGCAATATCATTAATACCAATATCATTAATAATTTAATATCATTAATACCTTTGCAGTTATTGTCAGACCTCAATGGTCATTGATGTCATTGACCTAATTTCTTTAAATTTTGTAGTTCTCTACATTATTTCACATGTTGTAATTTTCCCAAGATTTGACTCATTGTTTTTGTATGTGGCCATCTGCCTATTATTATTTAAGGATTCAAAGACTTAACCTACTTACAATTGCCTTTGTATGTGGCCATCTGCCTATTATTAATTTATTGATCTCAAAATATTTGATTCAATGTTTGTATGTGGCCACCTGCCTATCATTATTTTATTGATCCCAAGATACTTGATACAATTGTTTTTGTATGTGGCCATCTGCCTACTATTATCATCTTATTATTATTAAATCTTATATTGTTGATTCATTTAGTCTTTTATTGGTGTACTTACCACACTTCAAGCTATCAGTATTTTTATGCACAGAATTCAAAGATTTATTTGTAGGTATTTATACCAACTATCATCCACAGTCCACTGCCCTGCCCTTGGATTCTGTCACATGAGATTTGGCAAATATCTGAAAACTGGAAAATGAGCCGAAAATACGAGGTTTTTGGGCAACTCTGTATCTAGCACAAGGAAATTTTGCATGAAGAAATTGGTTCTGGACTTATGTACCCATATTATGTACCCAAATAATATATTAAAAAATCAGAACTACAATATTAATTGCATTCACCAGTATATAGTGACTGGACTAGTAGGCTACGCACCTTAAGGTATATGATAGCTTGTTCTTTAAGCCGGGTCCAGACGCTCAGTCTTTTGCTCAAGCAAAAGAGGGATCATTTGGTTCAAGAAAAAAAATTGCGTCCACACGCATATGTCTTATGTGATCCGTTTTCCTATTTACCGCAGCTCCACTGCGTTGATATTTCACAATTTTCATTAATTCTTTTCGATAGATTATACGCATACAGTTTATTTTTGTTGCTACTAGCAGTGCCTAGTAGCAGTGAGCAGTGGGGTCAATCTATGATCCTTAACATTTATTCACTAGTATATTATCATAGGTGTTTCTGTTTTCATCTCTATCACTATACTCTTTCCATTCATTTTATTATCCAAAGACATGGATGTGCTTTGTAGAGTTCAATGAATTCAATAATGAATTCGCGTGGGTAGTATGTGCGTAAATCTGACATAATAAGAATAACTATATACTAACCAACTAACTGATAAATAAAATGAAATAACTAATAATAAGACTGATATATAAATACTGAAAATATATTAATACTGATACACCACATACAATTGTTTATGATAATAGCCCGGACACTTGACAGCTCAGTACACACTTACTGATCTTGAAGATCTTGAATGGGAGAACGAGCGATTGAGAGCGCGGATGGAAGTACTTGAGGAGCAGTGGAGCACCGCTATAAATCGTTCAATGGAGCTGGACATCCGTCTCATGGAAATGTCATCGTCCGAGTCGCAAGTGCAGAAGAACGAGGAAAATGTTTCTCCAACGTCACATGGCAGCGCCCTCATCGACCGATTGAGCGCCTTTCTCAGATCAGAGCTCCTTGCTGATGCTGATATAGATTGTTTTTGTAATTACCTTACTGAATCTTTCCCAGGCAATTGCATAGTCTTACCGGCAGTTACAACAATGTTTATTAACGATGAAGGAGTGGATTTATTGTTTCTGAATAGAATAGTTGAGCAGAATAATGTTATTGTTTTTATCGTAAATGATAGTCTTCAAGCAGGATCTAATAACGGATGGTCAGGCTCACATTGGAGCATATTACTGTATGACAATGCCCAAAAACGTTTTTATAGTCTAGACTCAATGGGTAGTTATAATGATAGGATTTCCACAGTATTGATTGGAAAATTGAGCTATATATTCAATACTAATGAACTGATTAAACTGCCCTGTATTCAACAAACTAACAATTTTGACTGTGGGATATTCGCTTTGTATTTCATAGAAGAGGTATTTAAATTTTGTAGAATAAATAGGACAAAATGTTTTAAGGAGAGCCTATTGGGAAATTCTCATTTTGATGCTTTTGGGTATAGATGGAGATTGCTTAGTAACGTATGTAAGTTTCTAAAACCCAAGTCAGATACTTACGTTAAGTCGCATGTATCATCACACAGATCGACGATTTATGTGGCTAATTGTTCCACTTCTGAGATTACCTCAAATCACGCAAATAATTATGAAATTGATCAGAGGAATCTGAGGGCGGATAGGAGAAAACGTACCAAGGGAGTAGTGAAAATTTTTGGGAATAGCCATGGCCATGACATTGTTAATTGCTTTGAATCTGATTTCAAGCATTCAGTCAGTAGTAGGGGTAAAGTGAGACTTCTGTCTCAGAGCTGCCCCAAAGCTGGAGAAAAGCTGGCTCAAAGCTGCCCCCAAATCTGATTCTTGGTTCTAACCTTGCCCAACCCAATATAATCTGATCTAACCTAACCTAGCCATACCCCTAATCTCACAATAAACCTCAAATGAAGATTTCCCACTTTTTTGGAAAAAAAAACTAGATCCAGCTTTTTTTTATTTCTTGAATAACTAAGAAACCGTTCATTTTACAAAAAAAATACAAGAATAACTTTCTCCAGTAAATCTAATAACGAATCCATTGACACCCCATTTGTCAAGATTGAACAAAAAATAAGGATCAGTCCACATTCAGATGAGGGGCTCAAAGCTGCCCCCCCAAATCTGCCCCAAAGCTGATTCTTGGTTCTAACCTTGCCCAATCCAATGTAATCTGAACTAACTCAACCTAGCCATACCCCTAATCTCACAATAAACCTCAAATGAAGATTTCCCACTTTTTTGGAAAAAACTAGATCCAATTTCTTGAATAACTAAGAAACTGTTAATTTTACAAAAAAATTACAAGAATAACTTTTTCCAGTAAATCCAATTACGAATCCATTTGTCAAGATTGAACAAAAAATAAGGATCAGATCATGATTTCACTTTTTGCTGTAGGCTAGACATATTTTGTTGAGACAGAAAGTTGTTTGACCTCCACATGTGAACAGTTTCTTTGGTTAGAGTAAAGTGAAAGTGGGTCAAACAGCTTTCAGTTTCTCTGGTGAGAGTGAAGTGAGAGTGGGTTGAACAGCTTCCAGTTTCTCTGGTGAGAGTGGGTTAAACAGCTTCCAGTTACAGACTATAAAAGCTGATTTCTAGACTGGAATTATCCACACTGTATTCAAGGAAGCAGTTGGAGGTGCACATACACATACTACAGAAAACATCTGTGCATATTCTTCTACCTTCCAAGTTGGAAACATGGAGGTGAGTGTTATCTATTATAATTTCTTGAGTTTATAATCTATTCTAATGTGGTAATAATTTTTATGAGTGTAGCAGCCCCCCTTCTTACTCACTCTCTCTGTTTCTTCCCTATCTCTACTGTGATTGGCATAAATCAACCTCAAATTTACATGTACTGTACAAGATTCATTTCAAAGTTTATTGTTATTGTAAATGTTTCTGTCACAGAAGGTAGGATGAGTTAATGAAGATTGGTTATAATTTTGATTGTTTTCTAGAAATAGCCTCAGTCATGATGTGGAATTTTATTGTGAGTTCATTAGGCAATGTCTCTCAGCCTTTATTAATATTATAAGTAGAATTTTGATCATGAGTTAATTTTATTATAATTTCATTAGGTAGTATGAGACTTTATGCTACTGAGCTTATGAATAAGGTTGGAACCTTCATTATGAGTTTAATTCCATTGTCTGCAAGGCTGCTTCAAGCAACTAAGGTTATTAATTCTTGATTATGATTTTGAATAAATTAAGGAACTCTGACACATATTCTTAAAATATTAGGTATAGAAAATGGATTATTGATTAAGTTCACTTTCATCTTTTTGGGAACCATGTATACTTGATTATGAGTTTAATTCCATTGTCTGCAAGGCTGCTTCAAGCAACTAAGGTTATTAATTTTGAATATGATTTGATTTGAATAAATTAAGGAATTCTAGCACATATTCTTAAAATATTAGGTATAGAAGATGGATGATTGATTAAGTTCACTTTCATCTTTTCAGAAACCTGTAGTTAAAGAAAACAAAATGGAGAGAAGTCACCCTAATGGGAAGCTATTCTGAACTAGGACATGAAAATGGAGGAGTTCAATAATAATTGTGAGTAGACTACTTTTGTATTACAGTTTTATGATACTATAGTTTGAATGAAATATGAAGAAGTTTTAGTTCATTCATTCCCACTTGCTCTCTTTCTATCATACACACAGCTACAAGTCAAACAGAGTTGAGTGAAGTAACCTTCAACCAAAAAGCATCCCTCTCACTCACTCCTACTATCGCTCTCTTTCTATCACACACCTGAAACCGGTTGGCGCGCACAGTGCAACAGAGACGTAACTATAGAAAAGGAGAGAGTGTGAGAGATAAATTGATAAAGAGAGGAATTCCAGATTGAAGCTGAGAGGTTAGAGGGTGCGGGCGGTGCTTGTGCCTGTAATGGGCACAAGTCAAACAGCTTTCAGTTTCTCTGGTTAGAGTGAAGTAACTTTCAACCAAAAAGCATCCCTCTCACTCACTCCTACTATCATGCTCTCTTCTACTTACTCCCTCTCACTCACTACTACTATTATGCTCTCTACTACTTACTCCCTCTCAATCACTCCTACTATTATGCTCTCTTCTACTTACTCCCTCTCACTCACTCCTACTATTATGCTCTCTTCTACTAACTCCCTCTCACTCACTCCTACTATTCATTCATAATTGAAACTTTCGAAAGAACATAGAATTTTTTATTGATTTTAGGAGTCCAGGAGATTGTCAGTTCAATCCTTCACTACCAGGATATCACCAAGACAAAAATTCTTGGAATGCCACACTCATCTCCATACATCATCATATCATGGTAGAAAGGTATTTCAATAAGACTAATTAATATAAAGTTTAGTTTAGTTTTTTATGTATATTAAAAAACATACAAAAATATATAGGCCCATTACAGAGAGAGGTATAAATGGAAACTGTTTGCGTTTTAGATGGGATAAGTTTGAAATTATTGATCCTATATTGATATTTCAAAACTTGAAACCAATTGTACTTGATATCTGTTTAAGAGAAGCTGAAAAATTCAATTATAATATAAAATGGTATGTTGCTCTCAAATTGAAGCTAAAGAAATTAGTTGCAGATCATGAAATGGATACTACACCAACATTTTATGGGATAGCACGAACAATTCTACAAATTCAAGATAACATAAATGAGTTTAGTGTTCAATGGGATGAAGCAGAAGGTATTATATGGAATAAAATAGATAAATTCATACAATATGGTAGTGGTTGGGTGATTAATTCAATTGAATGTTTTGATTTGAATATTGTTTGCTACAAACCAATATATTCAGGAACATATGTGCCAACTCCCAAAAAGCTTGATAATAGTAAATCAACTATTAATATAAAAAATGAGGATCAAAGGTGCTTCTTATGGTCAGTACTAGCTTACTTCAATCAAGACCAAAAACACAATAGAGTAAGAGATTTACAAATATACTCACATTTAGTTAATGTTGGGGATTTGGAATTCCCTCTAAAAATAGAAGACATTCCAAAATTTGAGAGTTTGAATGTAGATATTTGTATAAATGTTTATGATTATGTAGAAGAGAGTGACACTATCTCCCCACTCCATGTATCTGAATATCAAAGTAGATTGCATAAAATAAATTTAATCTTGCTAGAGGATAAACATTTCATTTATATAAGGAATCTTTCAAGACTCACTCTTGCAAATGCAGCTAGTTCATACATTCCAACCCCCAAAAAACTTGCTAATAAGAAATCAACTATTAATATAAAAAATGAAGATCAGAAATCATTCTTATGGTCAGTACTATCATTCTTCAATGAAGATCAAAAGAACAATAGAGTAACAGACCTACAAAAATACTCACATCTAGTCAATGCTGAGAATTTGGAATTCCCTGTAAAAATAGAAGACATACAAAAATTTGAGAGTTTCAATGTAGATATTTGTATAAATATTTATGATTATGTAGAAGAGAGTGACACTATCTCCCCACTCCATGTATCTGAATATCAAAGTACATTGCATAAAATAAATTTAATCTTGCTACAGGGTAAACATTTCATTTATATAAGGAATCTTTCAAGACTCACTCTTGCAAATGCAGCTAGTTCATACATTCCAACCCCCAAAAAACTTGCTAATAAGAAATCAACTATTAATATAAAAAATGAGGATCAGAAATCATTCTTATGGTCAATACTAGCATACTTTAATGAAAATCCAATGTACAATAAAGTTTCAAATCTACAAAAATACTCACATCTAGTCGATGTTGAGAATTTGGAATTACCTGTAAAAATAAAAGACATACAAAAATTTGAGAGTTTCAATGTAGATATTTGTATAAATGTTTATGATTATGTAGAAGAGAGTGACACTATCTCCCCACTCCATGTATCTGAATATCAAAGTAGATTTCATAAAATAAATTTAATCTTGCTAGAGGATAAACATTTCATTTATATAAGGAATCTTTCAAGCCTAACTCTTGCAAATATAGCTAGTTCATACATTCCAACCCCCAAAAAACTTGCTAATAAGAAATCAACTATTAATATAAAAAATGAAGATCAGAAATCATTCTTATGGTCAGTACTATCATTCTTCAATGAAGATCAAAAGAACAATAGAGTAACAGACCTACAAAAATACTCACATCTAGTCAATGTTGAGAATTTGGAATTCCCTGTAAAAATAGAAAAAATTCCAAAATTTGAGAGTTTCAATGAAGATATTTGTATTAATGTGTTGAGTTATGAGGATGAGAAGGATATTATATATCCCATATTTACATCTAAGAATAGGGGAAGGAAGCATACAATAACTCTTCTTTTCCTAAAAAAACAACATTATATTCTAGTGAAGAATTTATCAAGATTGTTGTCTGATCAAACAGAACATCGTGGAAAAGTTGAGATATGTCCCTATTGTTTACATAGATTCACAAAGACAAATGCTCTTGCTAATTTAGAAAAACATCTAGAATTATGTTCATTGAATAAATGTCAAAGAGTTAGAATGCCACAAGAGGGGGAGATTTTGAAATTCTCGAATTATAGTTACACTCTCAAAGTTCTATACATTATATATGCAGATTTTGAATGTATGATTATTGATAATATTCACAAACCTTGTGGTTATGGTTATTTGATAATAGATGAAGAGGGAGAGATATATTATGGTCCAAAAATTGTTACGGCCAATAGCTTGGAGGAATCTGAGAAATTGATTGATAATTTCATAGATGAATTAGAAACACATAGTGTTAAATTGAAAAAGAAATTGCAAACTATTATTGATATGAATTTCACTACAGAAGATGAAAAGACATATTTACAACAAAAATCTTGTTGTTTATGTACAAAACCAATAGATTTCATTGATAGGGTCAGACATCACTCTCACTCAACAGGAAAGTTTATTGGTGCTGCACATAATACTTGTAATTTAAATACAAAAAAAGTAGAATTCATACCAGTAATTTTCCACAATCTAACTGGATATGATATGCATTTCATTTTGAAATCTCTTGGAAATTATAGAAAAAAAATTAGCACTATTGCAAAAAGTAGTGAGAAAATAATGACAATGACATTGAATAACACATTAAGATTTATAGACTCATTGAATTCTCTACATTCTTCTCTTGATAAATTAGTTGCTATAAATCCTGAGTTCAAGCTACTTCAACAACATTACCCTCCTAATAAAATTGATCTACTAAGAAAACAACAATTGTATCCATATGAATATATGAACAATTTTCAAAAATTCCTTGAAACTAAATTGCCAACTATTGATAAGTTCTATAGTTCTATAGGTGACAAAAATGCAACTGTAGAATGGTATGATCATGCAAAAACAGTATGGGAAGTTTTCAAAATAGAGAATCTTGCACAATTCCATGATTTTTATTTGAAAATAGATATTCTTCTCCTTGCTGATGTTTTTGAAAACTTTAGGAAAATGTTCATGAATACATACAACATGGATGTAGCACATTGCTACTCTCTCCCTCACTTTTCCCGGTCTGCTATGTTGAAATACACAAAAGTAGAGTTGCAATTAATTTCTGATCCTGATCAGTATTTATTCTTTGAAAAAGGAATTAGGGGCGGAATTAGTATTATTCCACACCACTATGCAAAAGCCAATAATAGGTATATGAATGATTTCAAGATAAATGAGCCAGAAACAAATATTATCTATTGGGACTGTAATAATCTTTATGCTGTGGGAATGTGTTGTAATCTACCACATTCAAATTTTGAATGGATGACAGAAGCAGAAATTCAAGAATTCAATGTAGAACAAGATCAAAGTAATGTAGGATATGTATTGGAAGTAGATCTTGAATACCCAAGACATCTTCATAACAGTCATAATGACTATCCTTTAGCACCGGTGAAAGAAAAACCACCAAATGGAAAAACTGAAAAGTTGTTGACTACTTTGAAAGATAAAGAGAAATATATAATACATATTAATAATTTGAAACTATACCTAAGACTTGGCATGAAGCTCAAGAAAATTCATAGAGGGATTAAATTTCTACAATCTAAATGGTTGGAACCATTTATAAACTTAAATACTCAATTAAGAAGAAATGCACACAATGACTTTGAACGCAATCTTTATAAACTAATGAATAATAGTGTATATGGACGAACTTTAATGAATGTGAAAAAACATTCTGATTTTGAAATTGTAACTAATGAAAAAAGACTACACAAACTCATTTCAAAACCAAGAACCAAAAACTGGCATTTATTTGGAGAAAATGTTGTTGGAGTAACCTTAAATAAAGTTGAGATAGTGTTAAATAAACCAATTTATGTTGGAATGGTAATTCTAGAGGAAAGTAAAGCAGTCATGTTTGATTTCCATTATCAAATCAAATCAAATCAAATTTATTTGTTTCCAACATTTACAGTATAAACAATATATAAAAAGATATAATTGAAACAACACTCACATGGACACGCAGGTCTGTTTGTGAGTTGTTTGAGTTCATGATTACATTATTTTAATTATTATAACTTGAGAGAAATTCCTGGAAATTAGATTTGGCTAGGTACATTGTATTGGAATGAAAAGAATAACTTAAATAAAGAAGTAAATTGAATTATGATATGTTAAATAATAGAAATTATTATTCAATCATAGAAATATTGTAGCACAACTACACACATACAACTCACACATACAGGGAGGGGAAGACAGCCACACACACACCACACACATACACACACACCAACATTCTAAAATGGCTGTTAGATGCATTTAAATTCATTGGTTGATTACTGATAGAGGTAGAGAAGATGAAAATTGGAAGCTCAAAATAATAAATATATAGAGGAATAAAATTTGTATAGAATATAGGTCTACAGTAGAATAATTTGAAGCGAAAGCCTGGAGTTTAACCAACCGCGTTTGCGCGCAGCAGGGCTAGACGTACGCAGATCTCAAAATCAGATCACATTCGTCGTTATTTAAGGCAGATAACCACCCCCGCAATACTCTTTTGTATTGGTATATTGAGCTATAACTATAACTATATAAAAAAATTATAACTATATTAAAAAAATATTTCCAAACCAATCTAAAGTTTTAATGTCAGATACAGATATTTTCATGTATTCAATAGAATGTGATGACATTTATGAAAAGATTAAGATACATGGAGATATATTTGACACATCAAACTATAAAAGGAATCATATGTGTTATAGTGATAAAAATAATAAAATTATAGGGAAATTTAAAGATGAACTAGGAGGCCTAATAATATCTGAATTTGTAGGTTTGAAACCGAAAATGTATTCATTCATATTATCCGATAATACAGAAGAAAAGAAGGTAGCGAAGGGTATAACAAAAAGTGCTCAGGAAAAGCAATTAAGTTTCAAATTATATAAAGATTGCTTATTTCAGGGAAAGACAAAAGTTGTTAAGTTTTATTCAATTAAAAGTAATCTTCACACAGTAACTACTGTGAAAAGAGAGAAGTTAGCTTTATCACAACATGATAATAAAAGATTTTTGGAAAATGATGGGATAAGTACCTTGGCTTTTGGACATAAAGATATAGAGAGTAGGAAGAGGAAACATGCTGATGATGATCATTGAGAAAGTATATATGAAAAAAAAAATGATTCTCTAGATTCTATATTAATACAATTTTTTTTAGCTCTAAGATTCTTTGCTATTTTAGAATATAAGATTTTTTTACTTCAACTTTTGATTTTTATCAGTGAATATTGTTGTATAATTTGTATATATTATTAAATTTCAGCTTGTTTATAATATCAAGAGATATAAAAACATTGTATGATTTTTTCTTGAATAATCTAATAATTAGAATCAATGAATTTATTATGTTTATTATAGTTGTATAGTTTGTATTTGTGTACATATCTGGAATACTGAAATATATTCTATAATGATTTTAAGAGTAGATAATTTTATTATTGAGATTTATTCTAATCTCTATCTAGAATTTCAACTTTATATTACTTTCCTAACCATGCCACTCAATGGTGTGTATTCATAGATATTATCATAGAGAATTAAGCAATAGGCAGTTGTTTTTGGTTTGAAATTTTCTGTTGAATCAAATGTTAATTTCACATCTATTGCTCCAGATTTTAATAATTCATTTTGTCTGCTACAGTCTATAACAATTAATGGTGTGTATTTATCAAATGTATCATAGTCTATTGATGTATAGCTATCATGTTGTCTATGAGGATAGTATGAATGTTGAAAATCTGAAAACATATGATACAACAAGTGTTTATTACCCATTATACTATCATAGGGGAAGTATTGTGCATTCAAATACAAGCAAATATTGTTGAGTCTACAAAAATCAAAGTTTGACATATTTTCAGCTATACTATTTTTCTTATCTCTTTGAAATCCAAGAATAATGAATCTAGGCTTTTCCATTTGTGATGCTGTTTTCACTGTCCATTGTTGTGTGGTGGCTTCAGGTAATGATGGAAATTCATGAAGCTGCCATGATCTGAATGGTATGACAATACCCTTATCATTGTGAGATAGATTTAATAAATCAATGCGAATTGAGTCTGGAACATGTATATAGGGTACACACCATTGTATCTTTGTTATATCAATTTTTACTTTACCTGCTGTTGTTGATTGAATACTATTTTTATCTGATGATGATCTTAGAAGAACTAACTCCTGCCGAACATTCAATATAACTTTTTTATAATCTTCCATTATACCCAACCACATTTCTAATGGTATACAAAAGCTGAATTTTTCTAAATTTTCCATCCTTGTAATTTCCATCCAGCATTTTCTATTACTTTTTCATTGAGTGCAGATTGAGATAGAAGATTTCTCATTGTGGTTGTAATTCCTACATTATGTGTACAATCAACTTCAACCCCACCCAGTTCATATCTAATTTCATCAAATAAATGTGCTACACCATTGTTTATTAGTGAATAGTCTGTTTTTGTATCATCTTCTTTCTTAACATCAATATTACCTTCAATTAGAAGGAAACTTTTACTTGGTAGCGTGTAAATATCTTGTTGATTGACACTGATATGAATTTCATCATTATAATTATATGTTTGAGATGCATATGGGGTGTGACTATGATATTCAAGTTTAGTTACACTTTCATCAAATTTCACTTTATCACTAACATTGAATATACTACTACTACTGTTAATATGATTTATTATACTTTTTTGATTCATGATTATAATTTTTACCTCTATTTTTATTATATACAATAAATCCTAATCTTTGTAATAATTTCATATTTCTTTGTGAAAGTTCTCTACTTCCTACACCTCTATCATTATTGTATTGTGACAAAATATTTGAAAATATAAGCATTCTTTTTTATACTATTGTGTTTTTTTTAATATGTAAACGTACTGTTATTACCTCTCCTCGAAAATTTATCAATTCACCATCTTGATCTACCAGTTTGATACTTATAACACTTAATCTATTTGTATTTATTGGAAGATAAACTACTGTTGTGGGTGATACTATTATTTTAAAACCAGGCAGAACAGTTGTATAAAATTCATATAATGTATGTCCCTCATTCCCATTATTATAGGATCCTTGAACAATATTACATTCAACACGAATACTATTTATATGCATAATATGAACTGGTTTTGTAGATATATGCCATTCATTTGCTGATAACTTTGTGTGTTGAAAACCAAGAATTGGGCCAATACTATCAGACATACTGAGATCAATTTCTTTGTCTGCATACAACTCACATTGTAATGTATTATTATTTGCTTCAATTTTCAATTGATTGCTTGTAAGATTGAGTTTATCTCTTATATAAGTTAGAATATCTTCCAATTCATATGATCCCTCAGGTATTTGTACCTGTTGTTTATTATAAATAAATTTATCATTAATATTGGTTTCAATATTTGGAATTGTATTGTATGTGTATAAATTCACTAGTCCTACTTCATAGCTGCTAGAATCATCTAAATCAACTGGTGGAAAAATTTTACAAACCAATGGGTTCTGATTTGCTGTTAGTGTAAACATGATTATTTATGATATATTTTTTATAAAGCCATAATAGACATAAATGACCACATACTATTGAGTTATTATTCATTTCTTGATATTTCTTATAGTTGTAACATATTCTCATACCTTTCATATAATCTATTAATTCTAGTGGTGGTGATAAATTTCCAAAACTATCAAAATACTCACAAACATTTTTATGTTTGATATAACAAGTCCAATGACTCCCAATCCCACTTTCACCATCTAAATTTATTACACCAATTTCTAAATCTTTGTATGGTGTTTCTGGTAGATTATCTCTCATATAGACACCATGAAGGGGTATATTAAGTTTCTTTGCATAGTTTATGATTTCAATATTCGAGAATGGTGTTTTTTTTTAAGATTTTCCTTAATGTTTTTCCTATTTCTTCACTTCTTTTTCTATTATTTTTTCTCTTTAATTTCTTAATTCCACAACCTTTGTATGGCTTCAAGAATAGTCCACCACCAAATTTAGTTTTAGCATTCAATAGATTTGTAACAAGATATGCTGCAGAGCATTCACCTAAACCTGCATCAGGAGATTTCACTCTCTCCCAAGCAAGTGCAGCTAGCTTTCTATCAGCATCCATTCTATTCTGATTAGGGTCATTGTATACAATATCATGTGCTCGACATGCTTCATCCAATTTATTTATTCCTTTATCTCCTCTTTACAATCTTTTCTCAAATTTGGTGCCGGGCCCACAAAAATTGTAGCCGGGGATATGAAGCTCAACAGGTAGGAAGTCAATTGCTTTGTTCAATACACTACCAATTATACCAGATCCTAATTTTTTCTTAAGCTTTTTCAATAATATTTTTTTTCCAACACCAATATTTTTCTTCTTTATCATTTTTATTACATATATATTTTTTCTCATCAACTATCCTCCTAAATGGGATAATATCCTACAATATTCAAATCAAAAGATTCAACCGAATCAATTACCCATCCACTTCCATACAGTACAAATCTATCTATTTTCTTCCACATATTAGCTTTAATCTCAAGCCATTGATTATTAAATTCATTTATATTATCTTGAATTTGTAGAATTGTTCGTGTTCTTCCATGAAAGGTTGGTGAACTATTCATTTCATAATCTCCAACTAATTTCTTCAGCTTCATTTTGAGAGCAACATACCATTTTATATTATAATCAAATTTTTCAGCTTCTCTTAAACAGATATCAAGTACAATTGGTTTCAATTTTTGAAATATTGTATCTGGATCTGTAGTATCTATTTTTTTCCATCTATATAGGAGACATTCACCATTAAAAGCTTGTGTCTTTTCAAAACTCTCCATACCAGTTATTATTTTTATTATAGTAAAAAATTACTGGGTCTGGTTAACAAACCTACAATTTTTCCTAGGTGTACTCACCCACAAATACAGTACATTTTTCTTACATGTTGTTTTCATACCAAAATTTAAATTTATTTTTAGAAGAGGGTGGGAATTGTTGGAGTAAGTTTGGATCAGTTAAATTATTCCATTGTCTTCTATCATTGAGATCAACATTCTGTGGTAGATAATATGAATCAATTTTTTTGCTAAACTAACTATATTTTGTAATATATTAATTAATTCTTCAGTCTCTTGATTTCTAGTTTGTTTTCTACTCAAATGGCATCCAAATTTATCAATACTCATGTTTTTAATATAGTATTAAACTTCATGTTTATATATGAATTTTTCATCAAACCAAGCTCTAAAGAACCAGGGTTGTACTCTTTCAGCAGAATACTTTTTATACTTTGATAATAATTGTGGATCTGACATTGCTTTATATTGATCATTCTTATTAAGATCGATTTCTGGTATATTATGAGCAGCTAATGGTATGTATTGTATAATCCTAATAAAATTCTGAATTAAATTTTTAATTTCAATATTAATATCATTATTATTACTATCATGCAAATATCGACCAAATTTATCAATAGACATTGCACAAGAACAGTTATATATTTTTTCTATAATACTAAATTTCCACCTATAATTATTCTAATTTCACGTAACTCTTCAATAATAGATGCAATTTCAGAATTATGTCCAGTGTGTCCTGCTAGTTTAGAATTTACTAACAACTCTAATCTTTCACATAATTCATTTGGATCATCCCAATAGACATAATTCTTTTTCATTTTCTTCTTTGGTAATTCAATTTGCATATCTTCTTCTACTCCTTCCACATGCATTCCTCCTCTACCAGAGATAGGTTTCTTCTTAGATAACTTTGGAGGAAATAAATTTTTGATTATACTTGTGTATTTATACCCATGATTCCTTTTAACACGTCCCAAACTATCAAGATGAACTCTAGTTATTTCAAGTATTCGTTTATAGGTTTTTAAATCTTTCCTACCATAAATAAATGTATCTGGTACTGCTTTGAATAGTAATTCCAATAGACCATGTGTGAGAGTAAATGAATGTTGGTTATAAATTATGCCGTGCTACCAATTTTTCCTTAATCGGTTGGAATAGCATTTAACACCTATTAACCTAAGGATAGTTGTCGGCTCCAATGAAATAGATTCTTGATAAATTGTGAATGGATCTATCGCCTATGAATGAGAAATCCAGTTTTCAGAGCAAATGAACTTATAATCTTCAGATGAATTTATACAAATACACAAAGAACTATATCTTAAGCCTAATTATTTAGAGTTACTACAAACTAAAATACTTATCTAGTTTACAGTTGAAAAACAGTGGCTATTGGCTTGAATACACAAATAGCTATATATTAACAAAATAGAACACAATAAACTGTTTAAAACGCAATTTAAAACATTAATAAACGAAAATGATTCAGAGCAAAATTTTACAACAACACACGTAGCCAGCCATTTTTCTAGAGAGGCAAGAACAGGAGAAACCTAAGTTACAAATCACAGAGCCAACGCCTCCACATTACAGACACGTCACCAAAAATTTATAAATTACAAGTTTAGAATTCATATTCTACATCTGTTCTCAATAAAACTTCATTTTGAAACTGTTATTTTAATTTTTCATATATATTCTCTATTTAAATAAACTATTTATTCTGTTTCTCAGCCCCGGTGACACCATGGAACAATGCAACAATCATTTACGATAAAAAAATTCTCCGTCAAAAAGTTTGTCCGTCTATTGATGACTCTGATATTTACTATAAAGTTCCATAGATCTCAAATTGAAGATTCGATTTCAATGTGAGAAAAAAATGTAATATTACAAATACCCCCCTCTTGACATAAAAAATTTTACTGTTTGAAAATTTAAAGAAAAAAATTACATTGACCCTAATGAAAATTGTTGAAATTTAAATTCGAGAACAGTAACAATTTTTTCTAGAAAAACATTACATGTCATCCAATAATATTGAAAATTATTATAAAAATTCATCAATAGCATTTGTTATATGTTTCCAAACAATATTTCAAAATATAGAATATCAATATTACTTTTGATTTAGCTTTATAATTTAAAGGAAAATATCTCAACAGAAAGTTTAATATGTAAAGAATAGTTTTTTGAAATTGCACATAAATTTAATAGATAGAAAAATTCAATTTTTATTGCATAAAAAAAATTAGTATGTTGAATGAAAAATTTATTATTATTATTATTTTTATTTTTATTTTTTTTAAATGAAGTGATGAATTGTTACATTTAATTTTCACATAAAATTTCAATAAATCAAAAAATGTTCATTTCTTTCACTATTGATGCGGTTGATTTTATTGATGCACATTTTGGAAAACAGTCCGTTAAGGCACTCAGTATGATTTTCAGTTAAGTGTGACTCCAATGTGATGACGTTAGTGTTGGGCTGATCTGGATGCACGTAGTGTTGGGCTGATACTTGTAGTCGACTGATGCATATCAAACTCGATACAGGTGACATCTCAGTTAGCATTGCCTCATGCTTGTAGTAGATGGCTGCATACCAAACTCGATACAGAGTCACGTAAATTTTGTATCATATTTGTAATTATACAATGTACAATGTTCAGGCTTGAAATGACAATGTAATTCGTTTTTTGGAAAAGAGATGGACGCTGCATACAGGATTAATTTAGGTGAGGATTAATTCAGGTAAGGTTTGGTTTTTTGATATTTTCAGCTTTCAAGGTTTAGAGTTCTGCATACAGGAATAATTTAGGAGAGGATTTTTTGAATCAATTCTTTCATGATACTGTGACTGTTATTCTGAATTCAAAGTTGTGAATGTGAACATGGATGGCAATTACCTCCAGGTAATGCAGTAGTGTTGAAGTTTGAGATACAAAGTCAGCAATAAGCATTGGCATTGCTATTGGCGTATGCTTTGGTGTCGGCTTTGGCATTGGCGTTGATATTGGCATTGGCATTGGCGCAGGCATTGGCATTGGCATTGGCGCAGGCATCAGCGTTGATTTTGGCATTGGCATCAGCATTGGCGCAGGCATTGGCATTGGCGCAGGCATTGGCATTGGCGCAGGCATCGGCGTAGATATTGGCATTGGTGCAGGCATTGACATCAGCACAGGCATCGGCGTAGATTTTGGCATTTTTGCGTAGTTATTAGTGTTGATATTGGCGTAGTTATTAGTGTAGGCATCAGCATTGATTTTGGTGTAGTTATTGGTGTTGACATTGGCATAGTTATTGGTGTTGGCATCAGCATTGGCGCAGATTTTGGCATTGGTGCAGGCATTGGCGTAGCTATTGGCATTGGCGCAGGCATTGGCATCAGCACAGGCATCGGCGTAGATTTTGGCATTTTGGCATAGTTATTGGCGTTGACATTGGCGTAGTTATTAGTGTAGGCATCAGCATAGATTTTGGCGTAGTTATGTCACACTAGTTCGAAAATCACCCAAATGTTCTTAACACTCTTCATGGCGTTCACTTGTTGCTGATTTCAAGATTCACATGATAACTATTTCAATGTTAATGTCTGTGCTGTACCTGTTATCTTAAAATGCTTATAAACTAAGAAGAAAATCTTGATTAGGCTATCAATACAATCTAATACACATGAAAATTATTTTTAAATATATATAAAATTGAAATTTGTTAACATCTTATTATACAGTCAGCAATACATAAATTGTGAAATATGGACATATCAATGATAAATTTAAAAAAAAATCATTTTCATCTATTCACTGTTCAAATATCAAAATTTAATCCATTCTTCAAAATAGAAATAGAATTTCATAACACCCTGTATCATTATCAAAATTGTAAAAAACATCAGATCATCACAACAAAAATTAATTTCAATATATATTTCAATAATTTCAGACAATTGATCTTCTATTCACAATCATTTCATAATATATCTGCATTTCATTATCATTTAGTATAACATTTCATTTATAGCAAGTTCATTTCACATTTATGATTTATCATTCAGGGTTTCAAAATTATTTAGTTTTAATTTTGTTCAAAAATTGTATAAAAAGCAAATTATTTAATATTGTTAATCATTGTTTGCTGGATACTATAGTTTATTTCAACTTTTCAATGTTCTAAACACAAACTACATTTCATGACAAAACTTTACTATCAATCATTAAACAAGAAATCATTCAAAACATCAATAATATTTTGCTTCAAAGGCAATCAATATTCATAATTAATCATCATTTTGCATCTATGGCAATCAACATTATTAATCATTATTTTTGCATCTATGGCAATCAACATAAGTAATCAACACAAAAAATATTATCTCATTACTGCCTCTCTAAGTCATAACCTCTGTTATTCCTTCTTTAGGCAATAATGGGTTTCCATCTCAAAAAACAATCACATACCAGCAAAATTCTAATCAACAAACCCCACTAAAAATTCTACATACACTCCAGCATCCATTTCAAACAATAATCAATCATATCAAAATTTATAGAACAAACAGTTTTAAAATTTAAAAAAAAAATCAATTACAAAACACTTTAGAAAAATTTTAGCCTTTAACTCATTTCAATTTATAATATAACACAACGTTTTTATTCAATGAAAACATTATTATTCAAGCTAACTTTCATTAATACATCACATATATATGGCTACAGAATTCATTAATACTTTCAAATTTTGAAGATTATTTATTATAATAACATAATTTATAATTTAAAGACTGTATAATAAGTACAAACATTTCAAGATTATAATACAAAGATGATCAAGATGAATAATGGGTAAATAAGTTCCCTAAAAAATACTAAAAAGAGAAAAAGAAAACTGGGTAAATAAATTCCCTAAAACAATACAAAGAAGAGAAAGATTAATTAGAGCCTATCCTACATGTCAGTACTGAACTTTCATGAGGGAGTATATTTAATAAAATATACTACTATGGAATTTTGTAAATTCCAAGTATGACTCTAATTTGTTATAATTGTGAGCTATCACTCCCACAAAAACAACTGGTGAAGGAAAAAATGTTGACTATTGTGACTGGGTGGATAGTTCCTAGATGTCTGTAAGGCAATGTGATAGCAGACTCTAGTATCGGACCACAAAAACAAAAGTATGCAAAAGGTTTTACAAACATTTGATGTTGCAGTCTTAAGGTTTTTATATCGCAAACAAGTAGGTCAGATAATCGAGTCCAGCCGTATGTGGTTCACGCCCACACCTCTAAAAGAATCACACCTACTTGTCTACCAAAAATCCAAAGTATTGGACAGCAAAGAAAAAAAAATAAAATGCAAAATCGGTTAAAAGCCCAGAAGAAAACTATAACCTAATTACATATGGCTTATGGCACGATATGCAATGAAAGATGAGAACATGGGACATAATTGCTCTGAAAAACCTAATTACCTAATATGATACCTAAAAAAAAATAGACATGATTAAAATATGTAATACATGATGAAAAAATATACCGCAAGCAAAAAATTATTTACACAGCAATGGATAGATTTTAGAAAAGTTAAGTTTTATCAACAATTTAAAGATTAGGAAAATAAGCTACTATTTTAACTTCCAATATTATTTCAGAAAAATACAAATTTAAATGACTACGGACAAGATTGGTTAAGATATGCATCATAGAAGAAATTTACTGAACATTACACAAAGACAGGAAAGAATTGAAATTTGAAAAGATTAAGGGCCAAGAAAATAGGCTACAGGAAAGAAAAAAGACACAATTATGGACTCTTACCATACACTGTGTAGCGATTATGCTATTCTGAATCCCGGCATAACACAGGATTCCTAATCATTGTGTACTGGGGAATACCCTTTCATCATGTGATTCACTGTCATCATCTTGTAAATAAGCAACTTGAAACAACCTTTGAATACTAACACATCAATGGTGACTTTGTGCTTTGTTTTCTTCAAGAACATGATTTTATTCATGAGTTCATTTGTTTCAACAAAGCCATTTTGCTTGCAAAAGTTAGTCATGTTCACTTGAGAATGCATTGCATACACCTTTTCAATTCTCAGTTGAAAGTTGAACTCATCAACTTGACTCAAAGCAACATTCATTTTGTTTACATTATTCCTAACCTCCACAGAAACCTTTCTCATGTAATCATTCACTTTGTTTATAGTTTTCCTAACCTTCAATGTAGCAATATTACTTTCATGATAGTTGACTTTCAGTGAAGACAACTCCCTACCTACTTCTTTACTCAATTCTACTATCTCATTAGGGTTGACTTTTTCAACAACAGTAACTAGGCCTACATTGTCAGAAACTTGAATGAGTTGATCTTGTAACTTAACACTACTATCATCCTGCTTCAATTTGTTTTCATCTTCATGATTATCACTCAATGTTTCATGTGCATTTTTCAATAGAAGGTTTATACTAGCCTGCTCTAGTCTAATGCTAGCAAATTCTTGCTTCATCTCATCAAACCTAGCATTTAACATAGCATTTTGATTTTTAAACATTTGGTCTAACTTAGCCTCTTGCTTATCAAACAGTTGTGTTAAGGCAGCTATTAAGTCATCATCTTTATCTTTTTTAATATTTTTCATATTATATGCCATTTTGCTAGTCTGCACAGATAATATATTCATTAGGACTTGATCTCTCTTGAACCGATTTCCCACTCAGCAACAAACCATTCATAAACTATCAAAATATCTATCCTACTAATAATTTTTTATAACCAGGGATTTCATGGTGTACCATTTGGGACATATTTATTTTGTAATTCGGTCCCACCACAGGGGTAACATTTGCGTGCTACCAATTTTTCCTTAATCGGTTGGAATAGCATTTAACACCTATTAACCTAAGGATAGTTGTCAGCTCCAATGAAATAGATTCTTGATAAATTGTGAATGGATCTATTGCCTATGAATGAGAAATCCAGTTTTCAGAGCAAATGAACTTATAATCTTCAGATGAATTTATACAAATACACAAAGAACTATATCTTAAGCCTAATTATTTAGAGTTACTATAAACTAAAATACTTATCTAGTTTACAGTTGAAAAACAGTGGCTATTGGCTTGAATACACAAATAGCTATATATTAACAAAATAGAACACAATAAACTGTTTAAAACGCAATTTAAAACATAAATAAACGAAAATGATTCAGAGCAAAATTTTACAACAACACACGTAGCCAGCCATTTTTCTAGAGAGGCAAGAACAGGAAAAACCTAAGTTACAAATCACAGAGCCAACGCCTCCAACATTACAGACACGTCACCAAAAATTTATAAATTACAAGTTTAGAATTCACATTCTACATCTGTTCTCAATAAAACTTCATTTTGAAACTGTTATTTTAATTTTTCATATATATTCTCTATTTAAATGAACTATTTATTCTGTTTCTCAGCCTGGGTGACACCATGGAACAATGCAACAATCATTTACGATAAAAAAATTCTCCGTCGAAAAGTTTGTCCGTCTATTGATGACTCTGATATTTACTATAAAGTTCCATAGATCTCGAATTGAAGATTCGATTTCAATGTGAGAAAAAAATGTAATATTACAATTATAATATCATTATTTTCAAATTTGACTACTTTATCACCAATTTGCCACTCATAAATATTGGGGTTGAAGTGAACACCATATATATTACCTCTTTTTGTTGATCTCATGAAATTGTCTATATAAGTAGATAAACTGCGCCTATGTGCAGATGATTTTAGTCTTTGGAGACTTGTATCAAATATATTTCTTAAACCATGTTCTTTATTTGATTCTTCTTCTACTGATACTTCTTCATCATTATCATCATCTACTCTATTTTCTTCTTCATCTTCTAATTCTTCATCATCCAATTCTACATCATCTAATTCTTCTTCTTTTTCTTGTTTTAATTCTTCTTTTTCCTTTTTAATAGTTGCTTCTAGAAAAGGTTGTTTCAATTGTTTCAATGATTCTGTAATAGGTTTAAATTGTTTTTGAAAGTTTTCCTCCTCACTTGCTACATCACCTGATAATTGACGGTGCTTTTGGAGTATTGAATCACGCAGTTGTTTAATATTTTTCTTGAGTGCACTCAACTCTTTCAAATCTTCCCTATACATTTTTATATTACTGTATAAATTTATCAAAACCAATTCTATATCTACCATTACTTCTAGTACACTCTTTGTTTCTAACTAGAAATGTGTTATTATTTTTTTTCCAAGCTTGAGCACACATTTCTTCAAATTATCTCTTATTCATATCAGGATAAATATGATCAAAATATATGTGTGTTAAATCACGATTATCTTGTTTGAATAGAACAATCAAGTTTGTGTTATCACGAATTAACTGCTTGGGTATACTGGAATAAGTTTGAGAAATGTAGAAACAATCAATATCATTATGTCAACCCATACTGAAATAGTTGCGGATATTCTGTTGATTTCCCATACAAATATCATCAAAAATCATAACTGAATTTGGGTGTGCATCATTTGGGTGTGGTATTTCATCATTATCTTGATACATGTTGAAGTCAATTTCAGGTATTTGTATCATAATCTGCTTTAGAAGTTGGTATTTATCTTGTTGATGTGATTTGGTGAATACATAAAAGTTTGAAAACTTGACACCATTCTGTGCAAATAGTAAATTGAATACTGTATTTGTTTTCCCAGAATTACTTGGACCACAAACAATACATCTTATGTAATTTGGTAAAAGTTTGCTGTGTCTGTGATAATTGATATTCTTCTTAGTAAGGAATTTATCAAAATTTATGACAGGTAGTTTTGATTGATGTTGTTTCAATTTCAGCATATTTTTTATTATATTACGTTATATCATCACCTTCAACCCATGAATTATAAGATTTATCAAATCCAAGCCATTTAACATACAATTTACTACCCTTTTTCTTTAATACTTTTTCAATGAGGAATATATCTGAATATTTTGTTTTATTCATTTCATATTCATAGAATGTACCCTTAATAATTTCATTGTTCATATCTTTTAATCTATAAGTAAAGGGTATAGTGGGGAGAACATTTTGTATGGTGAAAATCTCATTTGTCCAGTTTGGGAGATAACCTTTCTCAAATATTGATTTGTATCGACTAATGCGTACCTTATCACCAATTCTATACTTTGGTTTACTTTGATTGCCAATTTTACGTTGTGCACTTTTATCTAAATTCATTAGTATATATTTTTCATTCTCTTTATTTACATCAATTGGTTTCATATTAATGCTACAATGTGTGGTGTTGTTATATTTTAAGATAAGTTTTGGTAACAGTTCCAACCATTTATGATTACCCTGTATAGTGAATTCACGGAACATATTCTCTTTAAGAGTTCTGTTGAAACGTTCACAAATTGCAGCTTTCTTATCACTATATGTACTGTAATGGTTGATCTTATATGTTTTGAAGAGATTCTGAACAGTTGTGTTGTAGAACTCTTTACCTGCATCAGTTTGAAAATTGATAATCTTATGTTTTTGGAGTATTGGTTTCAATGCTGCTGCCACCTCATTTCCAGTTTTAGTTTTCATTGGTATTGCAAATGCAAATTTACTAAAACAGTTAATCACAGTTAGTATGTATCTAAAGTTCTCATTTAATGTGCTATAGTTGGACATGTCAACAATATCAGCTTGATATAAATCTGTTAGACCTTTTATTTCAGTGCAACGTGTGAGGAAATTACGTCTGACTCTACCATGTAGCTCATGTGCAAGTTTCTCTCTTGTGGACATTCCTTTTTAAATATACAAAGTTGAGGTATCCAGGTGGGGTGGGAGATAATCTATTCTTCTTTATTTATTACATTTTTTTCATACAATTCTTTAAAAGAGATTCCAGAAGAAAGTGAGAATTGTTGGATCAAGTTTGAATCAGTCATATACTTCCACTCTTTTTCATTATTGAGATTAATGTTTGGAATATAGGGTGCAGCTAATGGTATGATTTGTAGAACATAGAAAAAATTCTGAATCAAATTTTTAATATCAACATTAATATCATTATTATTTCTATCATGCAAATATCGACCAAATTTGTCAATACTCATGATCTATTTTTATTATGGATCCTTATTTTCTGTTCAATCCTAACAAATGGATTTACTGGAAGAAGTTATCTTTGGTTTCTTAGTTATTCAAGAAATCATGATCTGATCCTTATTTTTTGTTCAATCTTGACAAATGGGATGTCAATGGATTCGTTATTAGATTTACTGGAAAAAGTTATTCTTGTAATTTTTTGTAAAATTAACGGTTTCTTAGTTATTCAAGAAATTGAAAAAAGCTGGATCCAGTTTTACCATGAGCTCCTTATTTTCTGTTCAATCTTGACAAATGGGGTGTCAATGGATTCGTAATTGGATTTACTGGAAAAAGTTATTCTTGTAATTTTTTTGTAAAATTAACGGTTTCTTAGTTATTCAAGAAATAAAAAAAAGCTGGATCTAGTTTTTTTTTCCGAAAAAGTGGGAAATCTTCATTTGAGGTTTTTTGTGAGATTAGGGGTATGGCTAGGTTAGGTTAGATCAGATTATATTGGGTTGGGCAAGGTTAGAACCAAGAATCAGATTTGGGGCAGATTTGGGGGCAGCTTTGAGCCAGCTTTTCTCCAGCTTTGGGGCAGCTCTGAGACAGAAGTCTCACTTCACCCCTACTGTCAGTGGATTAGTTAAACCAGGGGCGAAATTCAATTCGATTGCAACTAACATCATGAGTGATAGTAAGGATCTCTCCAAAAGCGATCATGTAATTATTATGGGAGGGGCCAATGATGTATATTGCAATCAGTCTTCAGTCTTTCTAAAAGGTTTACTTCCTCTTCTTCTTGTGATGAATTTCACAAATGTCCTTGTTACTACCATACCTATCCGATATGATCTTCCTGACTGGTCCTGTGTGAACCGCGAGATACGAAAAATCAATGGTACAGTAAAATAAAAAGATTTTGTGACAAAATTAAACATGTACGAATTATTGATATCACTGACCTTGAGAGAGAAAAGTTCACAAGGCATGGGCTGCATTTAAATAGAAAAGGGAAGACTGCAGTCGCAGAAAAAATAAAAAATGTTATTAACGGAACACATGATAATGACACAGCCATAAGTTTAGGATTTCATAGCTTTATGGGTACCTAGATTATGGTCCTGCTTGTGGAAAGCAAGAAATTGAACAATTAGTTAGGCAGGAATTAGGCAGGCATTAGTTAGCTCAATTGATAGAGGATAATATAAATAAAACAGTTAACATGAATTATAGGGATGATTATGCCATATCTTGTCAGACTGAAAAATATAATAATTTGGTCAGCTTTACAACTAATAGGCCTAGGTATAACCTCTCTGATTTTCCAATTGGTAGTACTTGCAACAATCAATTTCGGTCTAAATCAAAGTCAGCTTCTCTGATGGTCAAGGTTGTCCACCAAAACATACGTTCGTTGAGCAATAAAATAGATAGATTGGAAATATTCATTGACTTGGAAAAACCAGACTTTCTCATACTGACTGAGCATGGCCTAAAAAATAATGAACTGGGTTGTATCAATATAGAAAATATGCATCTCATTGACTACTATTGTAGAGTTAACAAGAGCATGGGTGGTGTTGCAATTTTTCACAAAATAATCTGCAATAAACAGCTCCGAAATATTTCTGAACTAAATGTGAGTGATCTCTGTGAGGAGGGTTGCATCGAACTAGCATGTTGTAAATTCAATATAAATAAGGCACCATACGTGCTCCTAGGTGTTTATCGGCCTCCTAATGGTAACATACATTTGTTTTTTAACAATTTTATAAATGTTTTAGAATATCTGTCGATCAATATTGGAACTAAATTAATATGTGCAGGAGATTTTAATGTTGATTTTTTGGTTGACTCTTTACAACGTAGAACTTTTTTGAATATTTTGGATCAATTCAATTTGGAATATAACGTCAGTGTTCCCACTAGGATAACAGTAACCAGTAAAACGGCTATAGATAATATAATCACCAGCTCTACATTAATGCATAAGAATATTAACGTCATAGATTCTTGGCTTTCTGATCATACAGCCCAGTCCATTGAATTGCATCTAACAAAGGGTATTCGTATGGGCCAACCAAAGAATGTTACACACACCACCTTCCATAATTGTAGTGTTCATAATCTGGCCAATTTGAGAGCGGTTTTGTCTGGAATAAATTGGAATTTCATTACCGAGGAAAAGGACACAAACAGAAAATACGGGTTATTCCATTGCACCTTCCTCCACTACTACAATATTCATTGCCCTATCATGACCAAAGCTCTACCCTCAGTTAGGAAGTCGCGTAGTGCTCATTGGATAACACAAGAAATTAAGCAAATTAGACTATTGCTTAAATTTGCAATGGGAAATGCGCATTCTATTCCCAATTTCAATTTATCCCTAATTAAAAACATAAAAATGTATTACGATCAGTTAGTAACTGAAGCTAAAAAACGTTACTATGGAGATATGATAAAAAATTCATCAAATAAATCTAGAACAAGTTGGAATTTAATTAATCAATTGAGAGGTAAATGTACTGGAAAGAAAATTGAATCTTTAGCGCTTGATATTGAGAACATACTTATGACTAACCAAGAGGAAATTGCAGCTGAATTTAATAGCTTCTTTGCGACTACTGCTCAAAGAATAAATAAGAAAATGAAAAAAACACAACACTTATCTAATAGTACTCCTGATAGCATTCCTAGCTCCCATATTTTGCCGCCTGATCACTTTATTCTAACACCTACAAATGAAGAGGAAATCTTACACATAACCAATAACTTCAAGCCAAAAAGTAGCACAGGACATGATGACATCCCGTTGAAGGTATTAAAGATCTGTTGTGAGGCGATTGCCCAGCTGCTTGTTTGCATTAACAACTCCATGTTTGAGAGCGGGGTATTTCCCAAAATTTTGAAGATTGCCAAGGTACTTCCACTTTTCAAAGAGGGCAGCAAACATGACATTAACAATTATAGACCTATTTCTTTATTGACAGCTTTTTCAAAGATTTTTGAAACGGTGATTCTTACTAGACTGGTGACTTATCTCTCTGAACATAATCTAATTTCACCAAACCAGCATGGATTTGTAAAGAACAGGTCAACTAGTACAGCCCTCATCGAGGTTTTTGAAGGTATAATAAAAGATATCGAAGGTGGCAACTACACTTCTGGAGTAATGCTCGACCTCTCTAAAGCTTTCGAGTGTGTAGATCATCAGTTGCTTTTGGAAAAATTAACTAGGCTTGGTTTAAGAGGAAAAGTGCATGATTTAATAAGATCTTACCTTTCTGATCGGTATCAGTATGTTTCAATTCATGGTAGTGACGGACAAACAGCTTCAAACCTAATCAGAATATCATCAGGGGTACCACAGGGATCTATTCTGGGACCACTTCTCTTTATACTGTACATAGATGACATCTGTTCACTTGTTCCTCTTAATAAACTTACCTTATACGCGGATGACACATCTTTAATTTTTTCACACAAAAACTTGAATGAGATGGAGATTAATTGTAACTTGATATGCAATAGAGTCGTTCAATTTTTCAACTCACTTTCCCTCACAATTAACTCAAAGAAGAGTAGTCTCATTGACTTCAGCCGAAGACATAACGCTTTTGAACCTCAGTTGTACATAGGGGACGATGTTATTAGCAATACAGAGTATGTAAAATTACTTGGTTTAAAGTTTGATTCAAAACTTGCATGGGATGAGCATGTAAATTTTATTATCGACAAGGTCAGTAAAGGCTTATTTATTATCAGAAACATTGTGAGACTTGTTCCAATGTCAGTTTCAAGAATGGTATATTTTTCACTGTTCAATTCACATGTGGCTTATGGCATAGAGTTGTGGGGAAGCACTGCAGAGTTACACATTTTAAAAATATTTAGACTACAAAAAAGAGCAATCCGCTACTTGGCAGGGCTGAAGTCCAATGATTCTTGTAAACAGGCTTTTGTTGACTTAAATATACTTACGCTACCATCAATTTATATATTCAAACTGTTAATTTTCACTCACAAGCACTTATCTGATCTGAATACAATTGCTGATATCCACACTTATAACACCAGAGGGAGGAATAAACTGTCTTTGAGACAACACTGACTGCATCTGTACGAGAAAATGCCCTCTTTTATATTGGAGCTAAATTGTTTAACAACTTACCTACCGAGCTGCAGTCCTTGTCTGATATAAAAATTTTTAAGAGTAAAGTGTATAAATTATTCCTGGTTTCACAAGCCTACTACAGTGTGAAGGATTTTAGTGATAGAAGATAGCATAGTTTGTAGGTAGGCCTACTCTAGTCTTCCATGTGTGTTTTTTATTGTGTATTTATTATTGTTACTTATTAAGACCTGACGTTATTCAACTGTATATTATAAAGTGTACTGTGTTGAATAAAAAGATTATCTTATCTTATCTTATCTTACTCATCGAGAATTTAATGAATATGAATAGGCCCAAAGTTAGTAGACAGAAGGTTGGTCACTCATCTATAGTATTTTAGTTGAAATGCAATTGGAGTGGGGGAACTGCAGCCGTGACGTAGGCTGTAGTACAGAGTAGGCAAAATATCGCATTCTTGAAAATCATAGGGTGACGTATAGTCAAATTATATAACACAAACATTTTCTGACATGCAAGCTTTCTGTTTCTGCCTTACAATAATTATCAAAACATTTAAATAATACAAGCATTTCGCCGACATGCAAGCTTTCTGTTTCTGCCTTACAATAATTATCAAAACATTTAAATAATACAAGCATTTCGCCGACATGCAAGCTTTCTGTTTCTGCCTTACAATAATTATCAAAACATTTAAATAATACAAGCATTTCGCCATATAAAAGCAAAAACCCCACCTCCTAACTTTCCTTTTCAAACCCTCAAGGTTTCTTCATCTTCTAGGTCGTGTTAATATTTTGTAGTTTGGCTATACATCAGCTTGTGAATTTCGGGGATGAGATATTTTGATTCTCGTAGAACATGTGCTCAATACCAGCATGTGTTCAGTGCATTTATATAAACGAAATTTATCGGATTTATCGGGATCGGTTTATCGGTTTATTGCAATGCATTAATTTTTCAATATTTTTCTTGCGTTAATCTGAAATTATAATAGTATAACGTTGTCTACTAACGCTTTTACAGCTTATTAACTTTTTCGTGTCACGTTTTTAGATTCTTGAAAAACTTTCAACTTCATTTTATTCATACAAGTTGAATGAACTTGGAATATTTAACAACATCATCAGAATTGGTGAATCATTCGCTATAAGTATGGAGAATTTTCAAGTTCTAGGTCAATCTTGAGGGCAATAAATGACGATTTATTTGAAGATACCGTGAATAAACTGTATGCTCAGTGTGGTTACTCCATTACATTTTTACTACACGTGACGTCACGCTGGCGTTCCCCCCTCCACTTCGAATCTTACACCTGTGAGTGATCAACCTTCTGTCTACTAACGTTGGAATAGGCCTACGGTACTGCAATCTGTACCGTAAATAGAAACCAAGTGACTTGACACTGTAGAGCGACCCAGCATGCAGCAACGGCGCATGCGCTTTGTATTAAGTCGTAGTACTAAAAGATTTGTCATTAGAAGCATGAGTGGTGAGTGCACAATGTTATGGCATTTCACTCTTCAAACATTATTTTATATCAATTTGAGAATATAATTTATCATTCCAATATTTGAAAGTTGTATGATTCCAATCTGAAACCTCAAATATTACATTTATTACCTTGAATAGAGTTTACAACAGGTAACTGTTAAACTGTAAACTTACAATGTTTGATTAGCTATTTTACAATAATTTTGTATTTTCGATAAGCAGACTTTTCCTAGTCAGACACTTTTTTGTGATTTTTCTTCAATGGTATAAGTTCAAATAAATAAATTAATGCTGTAACTAAATAAAAATGTGAGTAAATTTGGCATATGATTGATAATTTTGCAATACAATACTCCTAACTGCCTATTGATAGATCACTTTCAGGATAAAATTTATTTTCCTCAACCTGCTGTCTAAAGTACTTACTTTACTCCCTGAAACCTAATACTAAAGTGTCACTTTTTCGCTTTCGGTAGTAAAAAACAGAAAAACTCCCTAGGGAGTAAAAGTGACTCCATTTAAATAACATGGGGAGCATCTCTATTTTGAAACTTACATGTAATAGGTTAGAAGGTCTAAGCTCAGATGAGAAAGCATAATAGAGGTGCCTGTCATTGAGTCAAATGAATTCAATATCACAACCAGAAATTTGATTAACTCATGAAATATATATATGTTTGTATGATAATTATTATATTCTTAATATTAACGATAATAAAACGATATTGACGATAATATAACGATATTGACGATAAAAAATTATACAATCTTTGAAATATTTTATTCTATTCAAAATACCAGCCAGCAAATATTTTTTATCTGCAATTCAAATCTGAACTGCATGTTCTGGAGTCAGCCATTTTTTCTATAAAAAAATGTAGATGGAGGAAAAATGTTGTGTACATCACAAGCGAAAAATACTTTTTTTCCCTCAGGAAAATTGCTGCCCTCGGCTTCGCCTCAGGCTTCAAACTTTTTCCCACAGGGAGAAAAAGTCATACTTTTCACTCTAGATATACAAATAACTATTAACATCATTCATTATCGAAAAATCTGTAATTTTTTTTCCAAATTTCAAGTGTAATCCATCACTTATTAAAACATGAACTATAAGAGTATCTGATTCGGATAGTCTTATATTGATGAACTATAAGTATCTGATCTATCTTTTATTATTTCTTAGTTATTTTTTATTTTCTTTGAAACCCGCAAATTTGAATTATACAGAATTCCTGAAAATTAAGCTAAATATTTCTTTTACGATTAAAATTCAACCGGCTGTTGTGCAACCAGTACCAACACTTTGAAAGTAACAGAATTTGAATCTAAATATTATTTCATCTTGCAAACTTCAATTTCGTATTTGTATTTTACATTTCATATATTATTGAACATCAATTTGTAGTGTTAGTGAAGTATTTATAGCAAATTATTAGTGAAGTATGGTATTCTTTGCATACGGTACGTCCACAAGTTAATATGATTCTTTACACTTCCATATATTTCTTAGTTATTTTGTAATCCATAAGAAAACTGTGAGTTATACAACTCACAATTATTGAAAAATAATAAACAAAAGCTATAACATTATAGAACTTCATTTTTCAATATTTATTAGTTGCATAACTCATGGATTGAAAAATAACTAAGAAATAATAAAAGATAGATCAGATACTTATAGTTCATCAATACAGTATAAGACTATCTGAATCAGATACTTATAGTTCAAGTTTTAATAAGTGATAAATTACACTTGAAATTTGGAAAAAAAATTACAGATTTTTCGATGGTAACTATAGAAATGCTCCAACTTATGAAGCTTGTAAATATCTGAATAAAGTACTGCCTCAAAAAATAATAATAAATGAAAATTATGATGTAACAAATTCTTATCCTGATAATGGTGATCCCATAGCTAAACCTTCCTTTTGTTTATAAATTTTGTCATTGAAAGTGAAATAATTTTGATTTATTCATGTTTTTGCTAATGCTATTAAATCATCTATTTCATTATTGTTCACATCATTTTCAATCAAGTTTTGCTTTAAAATGTTGATAGTTTCATTAGTTGGGATAGAAGTATACATGTTGACTACATCAAATGATAGAAAAATTGCGTGACTTGGAATAGTTATTCCCTTGATTTTTTGATCTGGTTGGTAAGAATTTGTTACATTATAATTTTCATTTATTATTATTTTTTGAGGCAGTACTTTATTCAGATATTTACAAGCTTTATAAGTTGGAGCATTTCTATAGTTTACCACAGGTCTTATAGGTATACCTACTTTGTGAATTTTAGGTTGACCTCTAAAAATTGGTGAGGCGAGATTAATCATTTTCATTTTAAATTGATCTATTTTAGAAATAGTTCCACATTTTGATATAATATTATTTAAATTTTTGCAGTATTCTTTAGTTGGGTATTTTACTAAAGTTTGAAATTTATTTTCTCTAATAAATTGTTCTACTTTATCATTATAATCTATTTCTTCAATGATAACTGTAGTGTTTCCTTCATCTGCTTTTGTTATCATAGCTTTTCCATTAATTTTTTTTTTTTTTGAAATTGAATTAATAATTTTCATATCTTCTTTTGATTTTACCAAAATTTCCTTTTTCTTAAGATTGTTATCTTTTCCGAGTTCCTGCGCAAAATTGTTCCTCAAAGTACCTTGGATCTCTCTCTTCTTGAATCTCATTGAGGTTTCAATATCAAAAAGTTGTTTTTCAATCATATTTGTTTTATTATCCAAATTGATGATATATTTTGAAGCTTTTGATAGTAATTCATTCTCTTTCTCATTAAACTCAATTTCTGTTAAATTCTTCACTTTTTCAAATGATTCATACTCATCAATTTTACAATATTGATTTGAGTTAATATTTTTCTTTTGTTTAAAGGTTAGCATTTCTATTTTTTTCAAATGTATGAATTTCTTCTTTTCAATGTATGGAGTAATCCAAGATTTAATTTGTAATTCAAATTCTTCAATCAATTCCTCATGGAATAGTTCATTTATTTGTGTATGTATTATCTTTTCTTCTTCTTTAAGCTAAGTTTTGAGTATAAATAATTTATCTCTTCCTCAAGCCAAATACGTTTAGCTATATTTATTGTTTTCAAAACTGCTATAGATTTAGATTTAGTTGTTATTTGAATATATTTAGGAATAATTCTCTTCTTTAAACATATCTTATTGAATGATATGTCTTCTTTTACCTTAGCTATCTTTAATAAAAGATATTTCCACTTTTTATGTAATAGGGTTGATTAGCCATTTTATAAAACACGTAGATGTTTTCAAAAAAGGTTCAATGAACATATTCAGGCTTCAAATTGAAAAAAATACTACTCAAAAATCAGCATTTGCTGAGCATTTAATTGAGAATAATCATAATTATATCAATATAAATTCTAATATGAAAAATATTAAGCATAGTTTAGTGAAAGTAATAGTATGGTGTAGTGATAGGTAGTGAAAGTAATAAATTGAATGTAAAAGAAGAATTTTATATCTATAAGACTGGAAAATTGTATAGGAATAATTCAATAAATATAATCCAATAAATATAATCCAATTTGACTTAGATAATCCTATTTTTGATAAAATTAAAAGTGAATAAATAAAATTTAAAATCCATATATATAAAAATGTTATGTTGGTTTGTGTATGCTTCAAAAACTCCAAAAGTACTGCACCGATTGAGTTGAAATTTTAACATGATATAAAATCCGCATCAAGGATTGTTTTTGGTCTATCAAATTTATAATCCGACTTCAGGACTCTTTCCTACGGTCCTTCAAAGTTTACATGTAATCCTCATGGGAGAAGATTTGTGAGCTGGCCTCACACAGAAATAAAAATCAGCTGTTATAATCATTGCATCATCCAACAGCTGTCAGTAGATCTGTTTTTCCATTTTCTTTCTTTCTACTGATTCACGAAATTTCAATTCTAATAATAATTTTAACATGTTTAAAATTTTAACATGAGTATAATTTGTGGATTTAAGTGAAATTTTTAATATTTTTTTGTGATTGTGAAGGAAGATTTTGGTTTGTATTTATATTTTGAAATTAATTAATCTGACAAATCCAAAATTATTGTAGTACATACATTTTTTGGACTCAAAATAGTGTGTGAATTAAGTTATTATTTACATAACCTCTAGACCGTGTATTCCAAATTAAGGTTAAAAGAAGTTTTGGGTGAATGCCTGTTGCTTTTACTGTTCCTTTACAGGCTTATGCCAGTTATCATTTTAAAATCTTAAAACTGCTTCAGTAATTCTTGAATATATTGTAGGGAAGTTTGGTTGTAGAGGTTGTAACATATTAAAATTCGATAGGCAAGCAAAATCGCTAATTGGAAGAATTTTATAGGTCTGAAGTAAAACAGCTATTCTATTATCGCCAAATGTGATAACAACAAATGAAAGATTAGATAATAATGGGTACCATGGCTAAAATTAGAACAGCCGAATAGAAAAGAATTTTATTTGCTACTTATTATATTATATAAAGTATTGGAAAATTTGAGGTTAGGTTTAAAATACCTACTGATCAGCAACCTAATAATCGATCAAGTTGTGTAATGTGAAATCTAGCCAGACACCTTGGCAAAAATTTATTGTAAACAAATAGTATTCAACTGGAGGATTTTGGAAAGCACATGGCTAATTGTTGTAGAGGAAGAAACAACTTATAAATTCCAAAAATATTTATTATCTGTAATAAACATACATAAACCACCAAATAAAAATAAATTAGAATATTAAGGAAGTAGGATATTCCTATCTTGGCAAAAATTTATTGTAAACAAATAGTATTCAACTAGAGGATTTTGGAAAGCACATGGCTAATTGTTGTAGAGGGAGAAACAACTTATGAATTCCAAAAATATTTATTATCTGTAATGAACATACATAAACTACAAAATGAAAATAAATTAGAATATTAAGGAAGTAGGATATTCCTAGGCGCATGGATACATTAGTGAATTTGCATGAACCAATCAAATTACAGTAATCGATGGGCAGCAATAGAGAGCCAATTCAAATGTATATATAAATATTTTTATGAATGATAAGAATTTGTAAATTATCACTACTCAGTTTATGTATCGGATATGGTCCAAGAAATTATAAAATGTTATACCTAAGATATAGGTAATAATTTAGTAGATTGGCACAGACTATTTGATCCTTTTAATGGCATAGTAGTGAATTATTTAAATATATGTAAATTTGTAAGTTGGAAATGGGATTGTAGAAAATAAGGGTAGGACCTGCCCACTTGCCTGCCAGACGCCATTATGGAACAACACTAAATTTTGTAGAGCACAAGACCCTTTGTTAAATTGTACTTTTGAAAGACTTAAAGTTTAAATTCATCAATTAATTTTTTATAAGACTTAGTGATGCTGCATTAAAGGGAAAGTCATTTAAATATTTATTTATTCCCTTGGAGAGGACGACTTCAACCACCAAAAATCCAGGATGACCAGGAAATTCAGATCCCCGCCAACATCTTGTGAAATTCAGCACGTGATTGATAAGTTATCGAAATATATGAGTTTAGGGTGCCCTCAGCGCTTCGAGTGAAACAAATATAAAAAGCTAGCTCATCGAAAAGGTTATAAATATTGAAAATTATTATAAAACTTGTGCAAGTCTTAAAAAGGTACAAAAAACATATTTTATTGGATAAGAGTTTTATCAAATTTATATGTCTAGAGATGCACAGATTAAAGGAGTATTTAAATTTAATATTATAAATGTACATATGCTCACCCAATCAATGATTTTATTTAGCGAATTATAAGATATAAATGTAGCTCTTGTTCACTGGATAAATTAATTTATCTACTTCCACCAGAGGCCGTACCTTAAGCTCTGATATATATATATATATATATATATATATATAATATATATATATATATTATATATATATATATAATTGAGAAATATACTGAGATCTATAGATATTAATATATTTATAATTTATGATTCGTCAATTGATTATTTTTATGATTTTTGGAAAGAAGATATACAGTGAGATTTTTAAATCAACAAGCAGCAGCAAGTCGATACCTAAGCTGCATAGACTAAATGCATACTATTAATGAATTAAAAGCACATGGTAAAGTTTCGTGATAAAGAGCTAAAAAGTAGTGAGTCAATCTGTGATATTTTATTTTTGATATATTTGTTCTTATTTTCATTATTTTTGTTTGTTGCTCTATATATATATTTCTACATTTATTTGGTCATTAATGTTTTATTGTACAATATATGTATCACATTTTTTATGGTGTATCCTTTATTTGATTCTCCACTTCCATGCATGACCAATCTCATATTTATTTATCGAATTATCAGTATTGGAATATTAAGAAAGTTACCATCCGATTTTATTCTTCACAGAATAAGCTGGTTTACTCAGCGATATATTGCATTGATAATTAAATCTTTGGAAATAATACGTTCCAGAGATTTATATAAACTATCCAAGAGCAGTGAACTGCGGGAACTCCTGAGCGAGCCTACCAGAATTTTATCTAAGTTGTATTCTAAGAACCACAACCAGAGTTATATATTTTTGTACTCATGCTTTACTGACTGCAGCCAAGCCAGGCAAACCGTTATTCACAAAAATAATGCCAGATAAAACATGGCACATTCAATGTGGGACTGGTGATGAGAACAGAGCTCATTAAATCATTATTGAGAGTAAATCAAGACTATATATCACTGATAATAACTATAGACAAGTCAATGCATAATGAGATTTGTCATGAATGGATGATAGAGTAAGAATGTACTGGGGAATGCAGGCAAGTAGAAAACTACTTTTTGGGAATCAACAGCTTCAAGCAAGGAAGAAATTATTTTTTATACATTTTATTATTTTTGGAAATTATATTTTGAAAAAATTTTTATGGGCCTAAACTGCGGAAATTTCTGCGGCAGATCCAGTGTCCCCGGAGGCAGAATCACATCTGGCGAAACAAAGCATGTTTTCAGATACGGAACTAGATCCATTTAAAAAGGTAATAATGGTGCAAACTAGTGGTATGTTCACTATCATGCTACAAAATACAATGGATAATATGATGCAGGAAATTAAAAAAGAAAACAACACAATTGAAGAGGCAAATAAACAGACAGTAGAGCAGGGTATGAAGGAGACAGCGGACACCATACAGTCAATGGAACAGAGGTTAGATGCTATTGATAGCAAAGTAGGAAATCATAGGGAAGATTACAGAAAAGTCAGAAAAAGATTATGGCAGGATTAGCAGAAAGAATAGATACCGTTACATGCAAATTAAATGGAAGAATAGATAGCCTAACAATACAAACCATGGCACCAATTCAAGAAATAGCAACAAGCCTTAAAGCCGATTGCCAACAGGAAATCCAGAAACAGATTACAATTGCTAACCAGAATATATCTTCTACAATAGATAAAAATACTAATAATATTGCAGCTATGCACAGTAAACAGACCAGCATGTATACACAAATGAATCAACTACAAAGTAATCTAAATCAGAACATAGAAACATGTAAAGCTTTAAATGGAGCTCTACAAATACAAAAATCAATTTCAACACAATTAAATCAAGAGATAGAAATTAATAAAACTGCAAGTAATAATCAATGGCAAGTAGCGCATGAGAAACTAATAGCATTAGAAAATCAAATCCAACAACAACCTCATGGAATTCAAACAGATAGTATCAATTCAAATGGTATACTGCAGGGACTAGGTAGATTTGATAATACTGATTGCCATTTGCAACCTCAACCATTTATTGACCAAATAAAACTAGTTCAAACTCTTGCACCCACCTCTTGGAGTATGTGGCGACTCCGCTTAACCAGCTTACTGAGTGGTGAACCCCTGTTGTTTTTTCGGAGTAGAGCCCATGAATTTACATCGTTGGAGGAGTTTATCGCTGTCTTCCTGGAACAGTATTGGAGCAGAAGTAAACAGTTGGACACACTAGCAAATATTATATCATGCGACTTCAATCCCAATTTAGATGGTGCATATACTACTTTCGTCACTGCCCTACAGTTCAAGAATTCTCAGCTAGACGATCCGATAAATGATTCTGCTTTAGCAAATATAATCTTAAAAAAGCTACCTTTCCGAGTTAGAATGGCACTTGCCACTCAACCAATAACCGGTTATTGGTTATAACTTTATAACTTTAATTATTGGAACCGAAATGTATTTTTTTATATAGTGAAACAGATTGTGAAGCATTTTTTAATACCATAGATAGGCTCATGATATAATATGGGATACTAAGCTGCTCTATATTAATTTATATCTTGAAATCATGTTCTCTTTTTTATAAATTTCAGTAGTTGATTCTAGTTTCCTTATATCACATTATGTTTTCAGACAAGAGATTTATCGACATCAACATTTAATTTATCTGGCAGAAATGAATGTGTATTCTAAAAATGATACGTTTTCCATATTGAACAATCCACAAACATATCACTACCTAATTAACACTTAGGATAGTCTAGCAGACATGGAGTTAAAATGATGTATGAATCAAGTTCTCGAAATCAATCTGATATGTCATTGGCAATTATGATGTGATTTTAAAATGTAATCTTTAGTCTACTGTATATTCTGATATCTATTCCGTTTGGATTGCTCTTCATGATATCTGTAAATATATTTTGGTATATTTTGTTCAGCCGATAAGCGATAAGTAAGTTAATGATTAGGTAGTGTTCCCAATCGTTGCCATGGCCTGTGTTCGAAAATAATAAACATTATTATTATAAAACCCATTGAAATGGACTGCTTAGTTTTTAACCATATTAAATATATCCACGTTCATCATTACATTATTTATCATGCAATTCACTATTCTGCAATCATATAATCAGTATTGCTGATTGTTGTTCGAACTACAGAGCAGCGACCTTGGTATTTATCTTTGTATGAGTGAATTTTGTTTGAAAGTTCGATTGATAAACAGATTATCTTGCTAGCTTACTGTATTTTTATCCTGGCATAATAATATCGATGAAATTTTCTTAGATTGACTCAAGCACAGACAGTTACATGAACATTGATTAGCTATATGCTTATAAGACATGCCACTTAGTTATTGAATATTAGGCTACTTACATAAATTTAAATTATTGAATGTTTAAAACTAAAAACTGATAAACTGAAAATAATGGATTGGTTCACTATTTATGGATTACTTATTCCTAAAAATGGACTCTGATATCTATTCCGTTTGGATTGCTCTTCATGAGATCTGTAAAATGTAACTATATTGTTAGTCCTGTGTCATAAGCGACCAGATGGGGAGAGTGGATCCTGTTGTTTTGTCCTGTCATTTTATTATAATGTGTCTCATAATACTAAAAAATTGTTTTTAAACATATAATAATAAGCATAATCACTATGAGTACAGTAGGAATATAATTTATCATATCTTATTCCTCTACAAGGTCGTTTTAAGCTGTCGTAGGCTACTCATTGTTACATTCGTAGGCTACTATCGGAGTCAGGCTGTTCCCATCTGATCTGCTGCGACTTATCGGATTGATGTGTAGATAGCAAGTTAAATTGATAACTGCAATAACTGAGTCTTCTACTCGGTGCTCTTAGTCTGTCACTATCACCCACCATTGAACTTTCATCATTTTGTAAACATCTATTTATCTCTGTCGTTTTCTGTGTTATTTCTTTATTTTCTATCAATGCGAGAGTGGGTTTAGGGAGGGGCTCTAGGTAGTTCCTGTGGCAGCTTCACGGAAAGTGTATTTATTTATTTATTTTTTTTGTTTGTCCGGGTTATTTATATGTATATTTCAACTTAGATGGGACTTGTATTTGGATGGGGCTTCATGGGCGGGTTGGGGGGTACGGGCGGCCGCGTTTTACAAGCAAAGTTTTTTCTTTATTATTATTATTTTTTTTTATTACAAATTTCTTCCCATTGATTCTTATAAATAAAAACCTTATTTACTTATAGTCGATTGGATGTCATTTAGGGATGCTCATCTGGATGATTACAGACGTATTGAATGTAAGAGTGTTGAGGCTTTTGAGGTGGACAACTTTTTCTCCAATGGTGAAAATGACCTAAAGTTTATATATTTGAATATCAGAAGCTTCAACAAAAATTTCGATAATTACATAACTTATTTGCATGGAAGTAATGTGATATGGGATGTAATCATGCTGGGGGAAACTTGGTTGGGAGACGATACTTTGGGTATCCAATTGGAGGGTTATAGGGCTTTTAAAACGAACAGATGGAGAAACAAGAATGACGGAGTGTTGGTGTATGTGAGGGAGGGAGTGAGTGTGAGTGAATGTAGACAGATGGAGCTGGCCGACGTGTATGGTTTGAGTATCAACCTTAACGTATTATGGCTAGAATTAACGTATCATGGAAGAAATATAAACCTTCTTACAGTTTATCGTACTCACGACAGTGACCTGGATGACTTTACTAATGCACTTCGCAACTATTATATTAATATCAATAGGAATAAAACTTGTGTTCTTGTGGGTGACATTAACGCTAACATATTGCAGTCAGATAATAAAACTGAAAGATATCTAGACATGATGTTTGAAAATGGATTTATGAGCGGTATTGATAAATATACTAGGGTGCAGGGGAACAGTAAATCATGTATAGACCATGTTTTTATCAGACACGACAACTATAATTGCCTGAAAACAGCGGTTGTAATGACGGATGTGACTGACCATTACAGTATTGCACTAGAAATTTCGAAACCAATAATAATCAATTCAGTAAAAAAATATGAAGAATTCATTGACAAAAAATCTTTACATGAATTTATAAGCAATTGTGATTGGAGGGCTGTCACTAATGAACAAGAATTAAATTCATCCTGTAACATTTTCTTCTCCATTTTAAAAAACTTGTAATATTACATTTTTCTTCTCACATTGGAATCGAATCTTCAATTTGAGATCTATGAAACTTTATAGTAAATATCAGAGTCATCAATAGACGGACAAACTTTTCGACGGAGAATTTTTTATCGTAAATGATTGTTGCATTGTTCCATGGTGTCACCGAGGCTGAGAAACAGAATAAATAGTTTATTTAAATAGAGAATATATATGAAAGTTTAAAATAACAGTTTCAAAATAAAGTTTTATTGAGAACAGATATAAAATGTGAATTCTAAACTTGTAAGTTATAATTTTGTTGGTGACGTGTCTGTAACGTTGGAGGTGTCTCTGTTCTGACTTGTATTTTGGCCTGTTCTTCTTCTCTAGAAAAATGGCTGGCTACGTGTGTTGTTGTAAAATTTTGCTCTGAATCATTTTCGTTTATTAATGTTTTAAATTGAGTTTTAAACAATTTATGGTGTTCTATTTTGTTCGTATATTGCTATTTGTGTATTCAAGCCAATAGCCACTGTTTTTCAACTGTAAACTAGATAAGTATTTTAGTTCGTAGTAACTCTAATTAGGCTTATAAGATATAGTTCTTTGTGTATTTGTATAAATTCATCTGAAGATTATAAGTTCATTTGCTCTGAAAACTGGATTTCTCATTCATAGGCGATAGAACCATTCATAATTTATCAAGAATCTATTACATTGGAACCGACAACTATCCTTAGGTTAATAGGTGTTAAATGCTATTCCAACCGATTTAAGGAAAAATTGGTAGCACAGCAAATGTTACCCCTGTGGTGGGACAGAATTACAAAATAAATATGTCCCAAATGGTACACCATGAAATCCCTGGTTATAGAAATTATTAGTAGATAGATATCTTGATAGGTTATGAATGGTTTGTTGCTGAGTGGGAAATCGGTTCAAGAGAGATCAAGTCCTAATGAATATATTATCTGTGCAGACTAGCAAAATGGCATACAATATGAAAAATATTAAAAGTGATGATGAGTTAATAGCTGCCTTAACACAAAGATTTGATAATTTTAAACAAGAGCAAAATGCTAGGTTTGATGAGCAAAATGCTAAGTTTGAGGCTAGGTTTGATGAGATGAAGCAAGAATTTGCTAGCATTAGATTAGAGCAGGTTAGTATAAACCTTCTATTGAAAAATGCACATGAAACATTGGAAGATAATCATGAAGATGAAAACAAATTGAAGCAGGATAATAGTAGTGTTAAGTTACAGGATCAACTCATTCAAGTTTCTGACAATGTAGGCCTAGTTACTGTTGTTGAAAAAGTCAACCTTAATGAGATAGTAGAATTGAGTAAAGAAGTAGGTTGGGAGTTGTCTTCACTGAAAGTCAACTATCATGAAAGTAATATTGCTACATTGAAGGTTAGGAAAACTATAAACAAAGTGAATGATTACATGAGACAGGTTTCTGTAGAGGTTAGGAACAATGTAAACAAAATGAATGTTGCTTTGAGTCAAGTTGATGAGTTCAACTTTCAACTGAGAATTGAAAAGGTGTATGCAATGCATTCTCAAGTGAACATGACTAACTTTTGCAAGCAAAATGGCTTTGTTGAAACAAATGAACCCATGAATAAAATCATGTTCTTGAAGAAAACAAAGCACAAAGTTTCCATTGATATATTAGTATTCAAAGGTTGTTTCAAGTTGCTTATTTACAAGATGATGACAGTGAATCACATGATGAAAGGGTATTCCTCAACACACAATGATTAGGAATCCTGTGTTATGCCGGGATTCAGAATAGCATAATCGCTACACAGTGTATGGTAAGAGTCCATAATTGTGTCTTTTTTCTTTCCTGTAGCCTATTTTCTTGGCCCTTAATCTTTTCATATTGTTGGTCTTTGAAATCTCTCTTGTATGTCCTGGATTTCGATGTAGAAGTCTGATGTATATCAATTGTCGGTGTAGGCCTACCACTTTCCTTAATCGATATATTTTTTCCTCAATTGATAAATTAGAGAACACTATCTCTTTTAAATAGCTAACTGAAACCTTTCTTGAACCCTCCATTCTCACTTTTCAAAACACAAGAAAGAAGAAACAAGAATTAACCTCAAAATCGACAACACATGTAGCGCGAACGCGAAACTGCAAACAGTAAACAAAATAGTAGCCAGTGCCAGCTAGAACAGTTCATAAGTGGAAACGGCTCTAGAAGGCAATGGCGCCAATGCAAAGTCACACTATCACAGCTATGAGCTGCTTGGAAGGCAGCTCACCGTAAAGCTAATGTAAATAGTCTCCCACCCCCCACGGGGAGGGAATTGAACTCGCCCAGCTACTGTCATAAATATGTTGTGTATCGATTATACATTAAGAATCGACCTATCGATATAGTCCAGAGATCGATTATCGAAATAGACTAGAGAGGTTAGACAGAAATGTGGTCGGCTAGAAGAAGGTTGTCTCAATAGTGTTGTCATGTTCAAGAAGAAATTAATAAATGTTATTGTGCTAAAATGAAGTTTTATTTATAATACCAACAGTTATTACATGGCGCTGCGGCAGTGTAAAGTTGAATAATATCAATATCACGTAAGTTACTACCATACACGATGGAGAATTTGAAACCGCCACATCCTTTGTCGTTTGAAGGAAGCTTGTCTAACAATTTTGTGAAATGGAAAAAGCAATATCTCATTTATTCTACGGCGGCAGGAGTAACTTCAAAATCAGAAGAAGTTCAGGTGGCTGTTCTACTGCATTGTTTGGGGCCTGAGGCACAGGAACGACTTGATACTTTGGGACTGACGGTCAAAGAAAATGGTGATTGGAAATTGATTCTACAGAAATTGGAGGACTACTGCCTCCCGAAATCAAACGAAAGTGTGGATCGCCACATATTTTTCAGTCGTAATCAACATGATGGCGAAAGTTTTGATGAGTTTTTACTTGAGCTCAAAAAACTAAGTTCAAGTTGTAATTTTGGATCACTCAAGGACAGTTTAATCAAAGATCGCGTTATCAGTGGCATCAACAATGTGAACTTAAAAGAGAGACTACTAAAGGAGGAGAATTTGAACTTGGAAAAAGCAGTAAAAATTTGTAAATTGTTTGAGTTGTCAGCTCAACAGCTGAATACTTTACAGAATTCTACAACAGTGGAGGGAGTTAATGTGGTGAAAAAGACTTTTCAACAACAACCAGCTCAAAATCGAACATATTCAAAATCAACGTATGGACAGGGTAACCAGCCTAACCATCCAAGTAAGGATCAGAGAAGAATAATAAACTGTACAAGATGTGGATTGGATCATACCGTGAGAAATTGTCCAGCTTATGGTAAAACTTGTTATAAATGCAATAAACTAAACCATTTTGCTAAGTGCTGCAAGGTAGGTTTTCAAAGTAATACTGTAAGATTGGTAAATCATTAAGATGATAATGTTAAGAACACAAAGATTAACGATAATGGTAATGTGAGGTTAGTAACAAATGAGAATGATAAATTTTTGGGTGTTGTATCAAATCGTGGAATCAATCACAATAGATGGCATATTGATTTTTCTGTAAACGATTCTCAATTGAGTGCAAAATTGGATACTGGTGCTGACGTCAATGTCATGCCCTTGTGTGTATTCCAATCGCTAAATTTGCCAGTCAAATTAATTGCATCAACTTCTTCCTTGACTAATTTCAATGGTTCAGCTATACATGTTGTCGGTAAATGTAACCTAGATTGTCACATTCCAAAGTTGGTAAATGTAATATTGAATTTGAAGTTGCAAACTGTAATAAAAACACACCAATTGTACTAGGGTGGGTCACTATTGATAAATACAATCTACATAAGCAAGTAGGGTTAGTCCAAAACATCAGTAATAAAAAATGCAACGAAGTAGTTAGTAAGTACATTGACGTTTTTTCAAGTGAATACAATACCATTAATAATTTTGAATATAAGATACAGCTGAAACCGGGTGCTGTAGGTAAAATTGAAGGTCCAAGGAAAGTTCCATTTGTTTACATGGATCAATTAAAACAAGAATTAGATAAGTTGGAAAATGCTAATGTAATTAAAAAAGTACATGAACCAACAGAATTTGTGAGTTCCCTTGTCATAGTTAAAAAGCCTAATGGGTTAAGACTTTGTATTGATCCACAGCATTTAAATACTTGTATTTTACGAGAGCACTACAAAATGCCAACTTTTGATGAAATCAGTGCAAAAATGAATGGAGCAAAAATCTTCAGCACATTAGATGCAAGCTCAGCTTTCTATCAAGTAAAATTGACTGATGATAGCTCTAAATACACAACATTTAATACACCATATGGAAGGTATTGCTATTTGAAATTACCATATGGGTTGTGTTCTGCACCAGAAGTATTTAATAGATGTTTTTCTGAAATTTTTGGTCACATTGATAATGTAGGTATTTACGTTGATGATTTAGTTATATGGTCAGATACAATGGAACAACATATTGAAACTCTTGGCAGAGTGTTAGAAGTAGCAAGTAAGGCAAATGTTAGATTTAACTTGAGTAAATGTAAGTTCTGCATCAATGAAGTAATATATCTTGGTCATAAATTCACAGATAAGGGAATAGAACCTGATGAAGATAAACTAAAAGCTATTGTTGAAATGAAACCACCAACTAACGTAAAGCAGCTTCAAACATTTTTAGGTATGGTAACTTATGTGTCAAAATTTATTCCAAATCTCAGTTCTTTCACTTCTGAATTGCGGAAATTGCTGAAAAAAGATAGTCATTGGTGTTGGTTGCCAGAACATGATAGAAGTTTCAATGATATCAAATCAGCTTTGTCTAAAAGGCCAGTTTTGCGGTATTATGATGTTAATAAGCCAATTGTTCTTTCAGTAGATAGTTCAAAGGATGGAGTAGCTGCTGTCCTAATGCAAGATAATTTGCCGTGTGCATATGCATCAAAGGCATTGAATGATGCTCAGAAAAATTATAGTCAGATTGAAAAAGAAACATATGCCATAGTTTTTGCCACTGAAAGGTTTCACCAGTATATTTATGGAAAATCAGATGTATCTGTTGAAAGTGACCATAAGCCACTTCAATATATTTTTAAAAAACCATTGTATAAGAGTCCTGCTAGATTACAAAGAATGATAATTCGTATTCAGCCATATAATTTAAGTGTCAATTACAAGCCAGGTAAGGAACTGTACATTGCTGATGCATTGAGTAGGAACTTTCTTGATGAAGTGGAAGAACACTCATTTGACAGTGAAATTGAATGTCATATCTCCACAATTATTCAGTTACCTATGACAGATAAAAAATATCAGCTATTCCAACAGGAAACCCTGCTTGATGAAGAATTACAAACACTTACAGAATATGTAACTAATGGTTGGCCTTCCAAAGAAAACACCTCACATTGTTTAAAAGTTTATTACAGCTTAAAAGATAGTTTGTTTCTCCATGACGGTCTTCTGTTTAAAGACAATTGTGTTGTTGTACCTAGATCATTGAGAAAGGATATGCTTGAAAGAATCCATTACAACCATTTGGGAATCAATAAATGTAAAGCTCGTGCCAGAGAATGTTTATATTGGCCAGGTATGTCTAAACAAATTGAAGATTTGATTTCTAACTGTGACACATGTCTGCAATTTCAAGTGAGCAATAGGAAAGAACCACTCATTCCTAAAGAAATACCCAGTGTTCCATTTCAAGTTGTGGGCACAGATTTGTTTCATTTTCAGAATAATAATTTTTTGCTGATAATTGACTACTTTAGTAAGTTTGTAGATTTTTTCAAATTAACGGATTTGTCAAGTGAAACTACTATCATAGGTTTAAAGTCATTTTTTGCTAGGTATGGCATTCCAAAAATACTATATTCTGATGGAGGTCCACAGTATTCTAGTAGGCAATTTAAAGACTTTCAATCGAAATGGGGCTTTGATCATGAATTGTCCAGTCCACACTACCCACAATCCAATGGAATGGTGGAACGACATATACAAACAGTTAAGAAAATGTTGCGTAAGAGTAGTGTTAATAATAAGGATCCATATTTGGCTCTCTTGGAGTATCGCAATACACCAATATCAGAAAGCTTACCTTCTCCAGCTGAAATTTTGTTTAAACGGAAGCTCAATGGGCTGCTGCCCTACTTTGCCCCCAATAAATTGCAAATGTCAGGAGAGGAAATAAAAAATAAGTTGCAGGATAGACAAGACAAGCAAAAATTTTATTTTGACAAGAGTGCTAGGAAGGGTAGGAGTTATGGAGCATTGGAAAATGTTTTTATTCCAGATAAGCAAAATAAACTAGTACATGCCCAAGTTGTAGGTGAACACAAACACCCTCGCTCATATAATATCAAATTGGAAAATGGAAATGTAGTTAGGAGAAATACCCGTCACATTCATTGATACGGAGAACCAAGACCCACTACTACAAAACAAAAATTTTCGATTCTAAAAATAATCCAAAACTATTCTGGCAGACTGTGAATGAATTGTCTGGTAAAAGAAAAAACAAAGACCCCTTTCCACTGGACCAGTACGCGGCAGGAAAGACATATCCGGGGGATAAAAGAATGCATGTAGCTGAAGAATTCAATGAATATTTTTCCAATATGGGAAGTAACTTAGCTGATAAAATAAACCCTATAGGCCCACCGGTAGTAAATGACTCAGATTACGCAGTAGACTCTAGATTGATCCTACACACTATCGACAAGGCTGAGTTGCTTAGTTATGTGAATTCCCTGTGCGGCGGTTTGGCTCCTGGGTACGATTGTATTTCTGCTGATATCCTGAAATCCCACTTTCAAAGCCTATCTGATCCACTTCTGCATATCATCAACTTGAGCATCGCTTCGGGCGAGTTTCCTGATGCCCTCAAAATTGCAAAGGTGATTCCATTGTTCAAATCAGGAGACATAACTGAGAGTTCAAACATTCGTCCAATCAGCCTACTTAGCGTATTTTCCAAAATTCTTGAAAAAGTAATAAAAGACCAATTAACAACATACCTTGAAAGTAATAGATTACTAACTAATTCTCAATATGGTTTTAGAAAATCAAAGAATATTTCAGATGCCCTCTTCGCTATAACCAGAGATGTGAATTTTGCCTTGGGAAGTAATGAAAAATGTGCATTGATATTCTTGGATCTGGCCAAGGCATTCGATTCTGTGGATAGGGAACAGTTGCTCAAGAAAATGGAACTGATTGGGATAGAGGGAGACTCATTTAATTGGTTTAAATCATATTTCAGTAACCGTAAACAGTTTACTGTTATAAATGGAGGAAATAGCCAGCTGAAACAAGTAGAATATGGGCTAATTCAAGGAAGCACCCTAGGTACATTATTATTCTTGATTTACGTAAATAACCTTGCAAGATTGAACTTGAATAGCAGGATCTATCTCTTTGCAGATGACGCTGCTGTTCTGGTTAGGGGGCCTGACTGGGATTCCGTACTGAATAGGGCAAAGAGAGACTTGGCGTCATTAAAAACATGGTTTGACCATAATTTATTGACACTCAATGTCAGTAAGACAAAGTTCATGCCGGTCTCCCTGAGAGATGCTAGCGACACCTCAGTTGAAGGGGTCAAACTGCATACATGTGGTAACATTAACAATACCTCTTGTAACTGTGAGTCAATTGCAAGGGTAGACTCTTATAAATATCTAGGTGTGATTATTGATAATAGATTCAACTGGTCTGCACATGTTGCTTATCAGAACAGCAGACTAAGAAAAATGATTTATGTTTTTAGGAAACTTAGAGAATATTTGAACAAGAACGAAATCCTAACAATTCATTACGCATTTGTTCAATCAATTATTGAAGGAGGGATCCTAGCTTATGGAGGAGGATCTATCAGATCTATTTTGTTATACAACAAGGAGAGTAATTCATAACAATATCCAAATGCCAAGGGTAAATAAAACCATCTTCACTACTAATTCATACTAGGCTACATAGCCCATGTTCTGTTAAAAAACTTACATATAGCTGTAACAGACTCCATTAACTATAAAATATCTGCATTCAAAATAGCAATTAAAAGGTGGATTCGGGGTATCGGTAGAGGCGAGAGTTGTGAAAGATTGATGGTACTTCAGAGTTTAGATTCTAGGACTGGATTCAAATGAGCTAAAAAACTAATAAAATCATAAGTCTTTACACATTCTAACTATTACAAATTTTAATCATTATTGATTACTGATTCTCTCTTTTTGAGGTGTGTGTGTGTGTGTGTGTGTGTGTGTTGGCGTTTTCACGCCTTTGTGGGTGATCGTTTCTTCGTCTGTTTGTTGGGTTTGGTGGGGGGAAACGTCACTTATGGTGGCTGGGAAGGGGTTTCCTGGGTTTCTAGGGGGTGGCATAGTGATAGGCGGGAGAAATTTAGTTTCATTCTCAGGGGGGGGGGGGTTTAGTGTCACTATTATTGAAATGTCAACAAGCATAACCGATCTGTGCAAGTACTGCGAAATATTTATATATGCCTATTCCTACCTTAGACTCATTCTCGCACACAGGCAGTAATGCCTCTGCGAGAGTAAATATTTCTTAATATATATATATCGCTGTCATTTCTGTGTTGCTAACATTGTCTTATTTTTATTTTAAAGTGTATTATTATTATTTTATGATGTAGGCTACCACTGTGATTGCTTGTAAGACTTGTGAAATAAATAACTCTTTGAATTGAATTGAATTGAAATTGAACTAAAACAAAGATACCGGTAAGTATAATAAATGCAGAGAATTATCCAGTATCAGGTCGGCAGTTGACCACTAGCGCTCCAGCGGCAAAGATACAAACTAATGACTACCGCGCAGAGAACATGACAATTCAAAATCAAAAATTATGAAAGAGATTGTTTGAAGATGGAGAATAGTTTTAACACTGTCATTATAACGTGGACCTCACTATAGTTCTTCAACTATTTTAAATTTTCTCAAAAATAAAGGGTGCTATAAGATTTATTTTGTTTTATTAATTTAAAAGTAGCCCATGACAATAAGTGTTTTATTAATGTAAACAAACTCTGCAGAAAAGTTTCTATTCGATGCTGACGTCACGATATGGGGATATGACAGTACATGTTGGCTTCAGAGGCTAGACTTCCCAACGTGTCTATTCTATAACTGGTCTAAGATATGGCCAGTGCCTTGTTTATCAAATCAGCTGTAGCAGCGTATTTATAAAGTCAAAACCAAAGTCCAACAGCGGCATGTGTAATCCATTTTTAGGCTAAGGTTGATGTTTTTATAGAAAAGTGCAAGACTTTATTCTCTAGGTTTTTTATTTTAAGTTTAAAAATGGAACTGGATGACATTATTTACCTTTTAATTTTGTTCTCATGCATTGGATTTGGTCATTTCTTTCGGCAAATTAAGGACAAAGAGAACCAGAAATGGATTGCTACAGGTGTTGGATTTCTAGTTGTATTTTTGGTATCTGGAAGACACATACTTCATCCAATATTTTGTACAGCTATAAACGCACTCATCATAATATACGGTGACAAAAGGTGAATAATTTAAAACTGCTTTTAAAAAATTGAACTAGCTAAATAACGTAATTGCGAAGTCATTGCTACTTTGCTTATATGGGTAAGATAGGATGTATCATTCTAATCTTGTTCGATTCTTGTCAAGTCTCAATTCTGTGTCAGTTACATTTTTCAAGACCTATAGTAGAGTTAGTATCTATTGATTTATGGACCTATCAATGTGTTAGATAAATGGTTTTTTAATCCACTGATATAGTAGATGATAAACATTAGAATTGATTACCCCTTTCTTCCATACTAAACTATCGTTTTACATTCCATAATGTTAGTTTTGTTTGAAATATTTCTTGAAGTTACACTGCTTTGAATTGCATGTCATCTTAATATAAATTTAAATTCGGAGAGCCAAGGATTTCATGATTTGTTTGATATTTATTTAAAATCACTTTAATCAATTCAATTGAGTCCTCCCCCTTGATTAATATCATCTCAATATACTGTACATCATGGTCCGTACATTTGCCTATCAGGATTGGCCACAAGTGAAACACCTAAAGGGCAGGTCACACCGAGCTCGCGTCCGCGGCGGTAGCGAAGTCAAAAAACTCGCCTTCCATGTTATTAAGTTGTGCAGGTCACACCGAGCTCGCTACCGCGGAGGTAGTACCTCGGCGGTAGTTTCACTTCGCGAGCCAGGCGAACTTTTGAAACGTCTCCTAGAGGGAGTACCGCTAGCGGTAGTGAGCTCGGTCTGACATGGCCAATCTAATAACATGGAAAGCGAACTCCAGAACTTCGCCATCGGTAGCGCTCTGGTTGCCGGCCTTCCCCCACTTCTAGAGAACCAGCCTCATCAAAACAAGAACAAAACCAAACTACCGCTGGCGGACGTTTTTTGGTGTGAACTGCTTCCATAAAAACTACCTCCGCGGGAGCGAGCTTGCTACCGCTAGCAGACGTTGGTGTGACGACCGCTTAAGTGTCCGAGCAAGTGACGGGGCTTTAGGTACCTCTTTTTGAGCTCGTTACATTATTAGAATCACCAAACTGGACACTAGTTTCTGAAAGATGTCTGGTACCTCATATGGTCGTCAGCCCGGTCACCATTCCTGGTGTCTCAACTCACATGGCACACAGCCACCACTGGTGTCCTTCTGGTGACCCAGCCTGGTAGCCTAAAGTAATACGGCCCCAATGCTATCCAAAACGTCTATGTTAGAGAATTGAATATATTTTTTAAAATAATGTCAAGCAGACTATAGAATTAGGTGCTTTTTTAGCCGAATTTTAGAATTGTGAACATTAATCACGCTCAAATGTCAATTTGCAAGGTGCTGTGTAGCAGTTGGATATAAGTGCTTTTGTGACCGAATTCCTTTTGGGCAAATTTTTTGGGTTTAAGCATACAGAAAAGAAAGCGCTCAGGCGTTCCAAGCTCCAACGGTCTTGAAAGAATATAGATACGCTTATATAGGTATTCTGTATTTCCTAAGACCGCTCAGACCGTTGACCTCTCTCTCTTAGTGCACTCACCCTTGAGGTGTTCAGGAGTTCTTGGATGATTTCTTAACACAAATGCCAGCCAATTAGCATGACCCAATACAAGGAGAATGTGAGTTCTGGAATAGACATATAGATCCTAGCTTGAGCTACGGATTCCAAACACTACTATCTTGTGTTTAGTGTGACTTTCAGTATTTTTGTAGTAAGTTGCTATCGATAATCCCACAAGTGTGGATTATTGATAAAGAAGGAGGTATTCAAGGTCTTAAGTATAGGCTTAGTAAATTTCAAGACTTTTAAGATTGAATCAGGGAGCGGTTTGACTCTGTTGTCAAAATAGATAAGTTGAGAATTATACGCCTGGTACTCCTGTTGGAAAGGTGACCGCTTGAGTCAATTCCTCTGAATATGATCCATGAGATGTAAAATCGCTTCCTGGTAGTTCGGGACCCACCAAAAACTGTAGACAGTAGGCCCATTGATCTTCCATTATCATCCGCCTCATTACCCTCGCAAAAGCCTAGACCTCATGTGAGCATCACCCTCATAAAAAAATTATTTCAAGAACTGAAATAATAAGAATAAGAATATGAAAATAAGAGTTGTTAAAATCATTTGAAAATTTGAACAAATTTATTTCCTATTTCGTATTTTCTATTTTGACTACAATCAATATTATTTATCTCAACAGCAACAAAATTATAATTTCTAATTTTTATCAATACTTATCATAAATTCATGTTTTTATTATCTCATAAAATGTCTTTTTGTCATTATTTTGAATATATTTATAATTATTTCGAATATTATAGAATATATTCACTTATATACTCATAATAACTAATATATACTCAACAATACATTATATCATTTATTAGATTGATCTAAAAAAATGAAGCGTGATTTCCTCTCAATCGAATTAATTTGTTATGTATTGGAAATAAGATAATGTTCAGTTCTTTGTGTGTATATTTTACTGTAAAAACCAAATTGAATGAATCACATTCTAAAATTGATGGGCACCAGAAACTAATTTTTTTCAATAACTGGCTACCCAATGATTTGAAAGACATTTGAAAACCAAATTGAACGTTTTTGCATTGCAAATTGATTGACGACCAACTCGGTTATTATATTTTTTCTAGTAGTGGAGAGCCAATAGAAGCCTTTTTTTGAACATAGTTCAAGGCTATCATATTCAGCTTCTTTTACATCGCCCCATCTACGTTAATGTTATATTCCTTATAAGTTCTTAATGATTCAAAATAGTTGAAAAAATCAAACAAAGGAACTATTTATTTCTGCAAAAATTTGTTATGAAAAGAGTGTAACCTCAAGAAATAGAACAAATAGTTGATTATTAAAATCATTGAAGCAAATTAATTGGTGTTACGCGTTCAATTTGAATTAATAAAATGTTTTCATTAATTTAGTTGGCTACTACTTTATCAATAAAATATGTGTTTTCCATACCAGCCTACATCAATACAAAAGTTACTAAATTAACTACTTAAACACGCTCTATATTTCCACTATATCTATTTATCTTGGTATCTATTCTATTAATATTCTAAAACATTATATTTAGCCTACATTTTCTGGAATAGTACAATAAAATTGATTCGAGTACAGCAAACATTATTCGACATTTATCACTTTCTACTCTTAAGTATTTTCTACTATTGCATTTTGAAAATGTGATGTCAACTCAGTATTTATCAATATTATCCTTTACTTTTATTTTACAGGTCAATCCATCTCATAAGTTTTGCATTTACTTTCACGTATTTGCTCTTCTTCAGAAGTACAATCTACTTCGGCATACCTTATCCTCCTGCTCATACGAATCTCATTCAAATGATACTTACCCTGAAGGTTGGTTTTGTTTCAATCATTCTCATTTTAAAAAACATATGATTTGTTGGCATTAGTGCTTTTATCATGCCCAGAAAATGAGTTATCATTCTCTTATGATATTACTAGCAGGTAACCCGTGCTCCGCAAGGGCTTGTTTTAAGCACAAATTAATTGAATTTAGTTTTATAGTTCTATTCTGATATTAAAAGTATTAATAACAAACTGTAGTAATGTACAGTAGAAAAACGATCTGATTGGGATTTTATCTTACGTAAACTTTGTATCACAAAATGGATAAATTTGTTTTAATTATAAAAATTATAATTATTTGACTAACGAAAAAGAAAAGAGACCTAAAACCCTCATCGATAAATTGAGTATCTATATGCAAAATTCTAAGTTAATCAGTTCAGTAGTTCAGACGTGATGATTCGTTTATCTCCTATCCCGTGCCTGTATAAGCCAATTCTTTTCTTTATAATATCATGGATTCTGTTGAAATACTAAGGCTCAGTTACACAAAACCCTGTCAAGCTTTAATCATGATTAAATGCCACGAGAACCAATCAAAGAAGACTTGTCTGCAAAGAAGTGTTTCTAATTGTTTCTCATGGCATTTATCACGATTAAAATTAAACGGTTAAATCACGATTAAATTAGTGCAACGGCAACTAATACACATATATATTAATTTATGATAGGCCTACTATAATTATTGTCCTGAAGCAGACCCCAGTTTCAAAAAAAAGTGCTATTATTATTCATTCAATTATAATTTTGAACTTTAAAAATCGATAGTTCCAGCCGATAGTTAAGTATATCAATGGAAATCATTTCCACTATCTTGGAACATATTTAGCCACTCTTATTACGAGGGCTATTCACAAAGTAACAAACATTTCCATCTGACAATCAAGTACTTTCAAGTACAGACAAGTTCCCCTATTCAGTGGCTTTGCAGCTGTACCAGCGAAAGTGACGATGTCGCGCTGTAAATTATTGCTGCATTCAAGTTTAAAATGTGTGCTGTAATAAAATATCCCTCGAGTTGTGAGGACAGATCCGTACTACGGTTTATATTAGCCAAAAACCTAAAACTAACTGAAATCTATCGTCAATTGTGCGAAATGTACGGAAACGACATTATGAATGAAAGTTTGGTCCGGAGTTGGTGTATAGCCTACATTTTAAAACTAGGAGAAGACTAGGAGGAGAGTAAACAACCGAGCGTTGGCACAGATGAACTGGTTGCCAAAGTCGATCAGAAAAGTCGCTTTACAATAAGTACAGACCTTCAAATCAAATTCAAATTCAAAATTTGCAACAACCTTGCTACAAGTGACTTTTACTTGTTCCCGAAAATGAAAACTTGGTTAGCATCACAGCGCTTTGGTGACGACGAGGAGTTGCAGTTGTGTGGCTCAAGTCACTGGCGGCGGATTTCTATGGCGAAGGAATTTCAAAGCTCGTCCACCGCTAAGTGTCTTATGCCCGGTTGCAGAGTCGTTACATAAAATCAAACATAGCTATTTGAGACATAGTTCAAAATTACTGACATAAATGGTTGGTCGTTGCACAGTCGTTTGCGGGAGTCCATTTAGCTATATCTCGAATTAGCATCACACATAAGTCACACTGCATCTCTATTCACTTTCATCCGTACATTTCCGTACATGCTTCTATCCAACCAATGTCTTGGCATCGGGGAAAGTTTCAATCGATATCACTGTGAACAATCCAAAAATACCTCACATAAAATTGATAAACATTTTTTCCATGTTATCAAACAATTGATAACCAATATGGCGACTCTTGGCTTTTGGCGATATTTCTCACCATATTTAGCGATTTGGAGGTTATAAACAATTTAAAAAAACATAGGGAGAGGAAATAGTTATTCGTATATCTAGTGTGAAAAGTACTGTTTTTTCTCCCTGAGGGAGAAAAAACATTTTTCCCTCGTGATATATACAACATCTTTCCTCCACCTACATTTTTATGAAAACTGCAAATAAAATAATTTAAAAAAACGTACGTGACCAAACAATGTGTTACAACATCATCTAAAAAGTAAACAGCTGGGCTGGCTTGTAATCACAGTTCTCCGCCGACTGCGCTATGCACTATCTGTCGGCAAAAGTTGTAACAATAATGGCCGCCACAACTACAGCTATGATTAAGTTCCCGTTTCAAATTTGATTAGTTAATGAGGAATATTCGTTGGCTGGTATTCCGTATTTTGAATAACATGGAATATAAAAAATATACATTTTTTAGTATAGTGATATGAAGTTTGTAATAATAATTTTAACTCTATATGCTTCCTCATCTGAGCTTAGACCTTCTAACCTATTTCAAATGTACGTTTTTGAAATAGAGATGCTTCCCATGTTATTTAAATGGAGTTACTTTTCCTCCCTAGGAATTTTTTCTGTTTTTTACTACCGAGAGCGAAAAAGTGACACTTTAGTATTATGTTATCACAACCTCTAAAGCATTTGGTGGGAGTAGATATTGGATTTAACAGCACGACTTCGGGATATTGGAGACATAAATAAGCTCTTTCTGACGACTGTACAACGAAATCATGTGTCTAATTGGGCGTTTTCAGTTTTATGCGAGCTATAGTTTACTTTGACATCTGTGCAACGGAAAGTGAATTTATGGCTTCGTAAATGAATTAACTGCCTGTTTTCAACTTTATGTGACGACTCTCCAACCGACGACTCTGCAACAAAATCATGTGTCTAATTGAGCGTTTTACTTTCCTTGCCCTATTACCATAGGTAAGGAAAGTATTGCTTTCCGAAAAAATTAAGGTACCCCAATTTCTAAATTTCTATACGTTTCAAGGTCCCCTGAGTCCAAAAAAGAGGTTTTTGGGTATTGGTCTGTATGTGTGTGTGTGTGTGTGTGTGTGTGTGTGTGTGTGTGTATGAGTGAGTGTATGTGCGTCTGTGTACACGATATCTCATCTCCCAATCAACAAAATGACTTGAAATTTGGAACTCAAGGTCCTTACAATATAAGGATCCGACACGAACAATTTCGATCAAATTCAATTCAAGATGGCGGCTAAAATGGCGAAAATATTGTCAAAAACAGGGTTTTTCGCGATTTTCTCAAAAACGGCTCCAACGATTTTGATCAAATTCATACCTAAAAAAATCATTGATAAGCTCTATCGACTGCCACAAGTCCCATATCTGTAAAAATTTCAGGAGCACCGCCCCATCTATGCAAAGTTTGATTTTAGATTCCCAATTATCAGTCTCCAGATACAATTTAAACTGAAAAATTCAAGTGGAAAAGATTCAGCATGAAAATCTCTACAATTTATGTTCAGTAACATGTCCACCTAAAATTGAAAAGAAGCTCGAAATGTGAGAAAATGTGATTATCCAATTGCAAACTTGGCAACTGTTGATTCTATTAAATGATTCACTATGAAGAGATAGCAGACCTCGTATGTCTCCAGCGTTATTGTCCTGTCACCAGCTGGCTCAGATATTTGTTCATAAGTAGACTTGAGATGCGCGTGAACACTAGCGTCAGGTGATCAATTCTCATAACGGCAAGGAAAGTTGTGTGAGTGCGCCATACCAGATTTTTTAGTTTTATGGGAGCTATAGTTTACTTTGACATCTGTTCAACATTAAGTGGAGTTATGTTTTAATAAATAAGTTGAATGCCTTAAGCTGCGTTTACACCAAAGTTATTAACAAAATGTTAATTAACAAAATAACTTATCATACACATGATGATCATATGTGTTTGTCAAGTTCCGTTCAATCTAATAGAATCTGTAAGGATTAAGTTATTAACATTTTGTTGTGAACTTTGGTGTAAACGCGGCTTTATTTTAACTTTATGTGACGACTCTGCAACCGGGCATTAATCTGTTTCGGTAACTATGTACAAAAATAGTATTTTTTTGCTTTTTCAAATGTATATACTACAATATTATTGTCTCATTAAATCTTTCTTACTTATTTCAAAACATTTGTTACTTTCTGAATAGCCCTCGTATTATTGGAAGCTATCTTAAAATGTTCCTTCAAGTTAAATAATGAATAATCAATTTTTCTTGAAAATAGATTGAAAGGTAACGGCAAATAATCAATTTCTTCTAACAATAATTTTATATTTTTTGAGTTCCATTAGCTGATTCTGTTTTTTATCTTTCAATACCCATTGTGAAATTCAATTTTGTATGACAGTTGGTAGGTTTGGCATTTGAAGTACATGACAGTGTGAAGGTTGCTAGAGAGAAAGATTTGAACGACGATTCACCCCATGCTGAATTCGAGAGCTCAAGGATCGCCACTCCAGGCTTCATCGAAATATTCCATTATGCGTTCTGCTATATTGGAGTTCTCACAGGTAGGCTAAGCTTAAATTATTCCTATTGTTATGGATTTCTGTGATTTGCTACACCAAGGCCACTTTGCCTCACATAAATGAATACGTATTGTCCTTGCCTAGATTCATTCCATTGTAGTTTATTTGTAAACGTTCATAAGCTACTTGGTCACTTCCCGAGATCCATTCTCCAAATTAACGTACTATAACATTCTATAACATTATATATTTTATTGGTGATTGTATGGCTATTTATTGTCAATATTTATGGTTTATGATATAGCAGTTTACTTACGTTGTAGCTATACTACAAATAACAGACAAACTGATATTTTTATGAAAAGAGGCTGGCAAATAATCTTCATCAATATCTAAGATATAAATCGGCCTTATACCTTCTTAAGTAATCACAGGGTTTTTTCATAGAATTCTTGTTTTGAATGTAAAAGAAAATAGGAAAAAACAAATTAATATCTCCATGCTTGGAATGTGGAAAAATACTAAATAATAAGAATAATACTATATTGAATGCATAGAATTTATAGATAAAAACTTACAATAGAATAATACGTAGCCAGTGGAGGGAGAAAATTAAAAAAAGGTAGATGAAAAATATTATCGTGAATCTGAACGTCTGAACCTCATGTGAAATTGAACTATAATTTGTGTATTTTGAACTCTTTCAACTTTTAGAACATCCTGATCTGTGAATTGGAACCAAAAATTGGATTTTCATATCTTTATCATAATATTTGTGATATTTTAGTGCATTCTCACTTGGAAGGAGTTGAAATTACAGGGTATTAAGTCGAAATATTGCAGAGCATAGCAGCTTAGCAGGAATGCAGCAATTGAAGTCTCGATTCATGTGTTCAATTCTATTTTCAGGGCCATATTTCAAGTACCGTATGTACTGGGATTTGTTCAATGCGCCATTCTCAGACAATGCTGACTGTCTGCGAGATACAACCAACAAATTGAAACCTGTGCCATTTTTCGGATTAGCATTTCTCATATCGTCCTATTTCTTTCCTCTTTCTGTAAGTATTTTTACAGTTTTTGCTATCACGTTAGTTTTTACTTTCCTTGCCCTATTACCATAGGTAAGGAAAGTATTGCTTTCCGAAAAAAATTAAGGTGCCGCAATTTCTAAATTTCTATACGTTTCAAGGTCCCCTGAGTCCGAAAAAGTGGTTTTTGGGTATTGGTCTGTATGTGTGTGTGTGTGTGTGTATATAGGTGCGTACAGACAGACTGTCGCTCTGCTCCGCAACCGAACGTCACTCCAGCAGAGCGATTGATGATCGACCGGCAAGCAACAGTGGTTCGACCGGGGAACGCGAGAAGATCTAACATCTTCCGTAACGTTCATGATGGGTGCGTGGGCGGAGCGAGGGCGGTACGAGGGAGGAGCGTGCTCGGTGCGGGTTGGAAGCGCGAATATGTGTACGCAGCTTTAGAGTGTATGTTCGTCTGTGTACACGATATCTCATCTCCCAGTTAACGGAATGACTTGAAATTTGGAACGTATAGTCCTTACACTATAAGGATCCGACACGAACAATTTCGATCAAATGCAATCCAAGATGGCGACTAAAATTGCAAAAATGTTGTCAAAAACAGGGTTTTTCGCGATTTTCTCGAAAACGGCTCCAACGATTTTGATCAAATTCATACCTGAAATATTCATTGATAAGCTCTATCAACTGCAACAAGTCCTATATCTGTAAAAATTTTAGGAGCTCCGCCAAATCTATACAAAGTTTGATTTTAGATTCTCAATTAGCAGCCTTCATATACAATTTAAACAAAAAAATTCAAGTGGAAAAGATTGAGCATGTTATTGTTGAAACACGTATTCATATTTATTATTTTATTTATATGAAAAACGAGCCTGTTACTGCCGTTGGAAGGGTGACTGCTTGAGCATACTCCTCTGAAAATGATTCGTGAGCAAAAAAATCAGAAGTCGTTAAATTATGAAAAGTCATACAGAGTTCGAAAATTATGAAATTTTCCCCTCATAATTCTCTATCTTGGTCAATAAAAAGTTTATCCTTGCGTTTTTAAAAAACATATATTTGGATAAAAGTTGTAACTCGTTTCAAGACGTTTCTAGAGGTATACAGAGTTTGTGCCACCCGGCCAAACTGTTAACGACCAGTACTAAAGAGAGGTGCTCCATCGACTAACCTCCCGGGTTCAACGAGTCCGTCCAAGGATTGCCGATTCGTGGATCCTCCATCACGACAATGCTCCGTCGCACACCTGCCTGCTCGTCACCGAGCAGTTGGCCAAATAGTCGAGGGTAACGTTGTCACATCCTCCTTACAGCCCGGATATGGCACCACCGGACTTCTTTTTGTTTCCCAAGATCAAGAGACAACTCAAGGGGACGCGGTTCTGGACTCTGGAAAACGTTCAACGTGTTACGACGAGGGCTCTAGACAGAATAGAGGTTGCCGACTTCTAGGGAGCGTTCAGGGACTTGAAAATCCGGTATCAGCGTGTTATCGACTCCAATAGGGACTACTTTAAAGATATCTAATGAAAAATTGTACATATTTTGCCAATAAAAAATTTCCTGAGGTCAGTCCGGTTACTTATTATACAGACCCTGTATTATAAGTCATAATTTTTCAACGACTTACTTTATGTTCAATCTTTACACTCTTGTTGTAAACAAAAGTTATAGTACCAACAATATGTGGTTTCAGCGAACCACAAGCAATAGATTTGAATTTTAATTGAATTGTGTTTTGTAATCTTTTGAAATTGAATTGTATTTTATCTGAGAAAATACTTATCAGTAATACTTCTATACTCAGTAATACTTCTTTGAGAATTATTACAATACTTCTCCAAATGGTAAAGTATTGTAATATTTTCAAGTTGTCATGTGATCAACAGAATCAAGCAGGCATTAGGACTGCTGTATGCTGGATTTGTGTATTCAAGTAAATAAACTTGAACAGTGATAAATTCCTGATCTACAATGTACGGTATCTGTTGTTTTATCAATTAAAAGTGAACACAACTTTAGAATATAACATAAGAATAGATTAGTTATGTGTGCTTAATCAATGATCTTGAAATTTGAAGACGTATTATGATTGTTGTGAATGTTGTTTATTTGGCAGTATGCTCTGTCGGACGAGTTCTACTTTGAACGGTCGGTACTGTACCGGCTGTGGTACCTGTACCCGTCCTTCTTCAACTTTCGTATGCGAATGTACATTGGCATGCAGCTGTCTGAGTGCGTGTTCACCATGGCGGGCCTAGGCGCCTACCCACAGATCACCGAACCCAAACCCGGTCAGGGACCTACCACCGAATACACTACTCTTGCCAGAATGTAAGCACTATTTCACATTCAAATCCTGAATTATTTATTCCATTAATCCAAAACACAGTATGAAATAGTCATCATTATTAAATCACTAGCAGGTAACCCGTACTTCGCAAGGATCTATTTTGAAACTTAACAAACTGAAAACTTGACTTAATGAAATCTAGAATTAAAAATAGGCCTATAAGAATCCTCAGTTAGTTAAGAATGTATATGCAACATTTCAAGTAAGTCAGTCCAGTAGTTCAGACGTGATGATGCGTCAACATAATTTTCCTATCCTTTACACGTGTATACGTGTTATCCAGCTCTTTCCTTCATTATAGTATAGAAGATGATAGATGGATTATCAGTATCTTTGAATTGGAATAACTTTTTAAAGGTTTGATATATCGATGTGCGGTTTTCACCTTACTTTCACCATATTTTCTCTTGAAATCCTGTATCGGCATCATGTATCATTTATGACCACCTTCCAATTTAAAACAAATGGAGATGGATTAAAAATTGCGGTTCAAAAATGATGGACGAAATTTGGGTGCGACGGAAAACCTGTTTTTATTATTTGAATAGGATTCCCAATCATACCTATCTTCTAATTTCCCTTTTAAAAGAAATGTTCTGCTGCTTTCAAACAACAACTGGAAGCATGACAAACTGAAAACTTGATGTCTTGAAGTTTTCAAGAAATTTGAAACTTGACTATCTTGAAGAATCGAAAATAGGCCTATATCCATCCTCGGTTAATTAAGAATCTATATGAAAAATTTCAAGTTAATCAGTCCAGTAGTTGAAATGTGATGTGTCAATAGTTATTTGTATATCTAGAGTGAAAAGTACTGTTTTTTCTCCCTGAGGGAAAAGTTTGAAGCCCAAGGTGAAGCCGAGGGCAACAATTCTCCTGAGGGAGAAAACGCATTTTTCACTCATGATATACACAGCATTTTTCCTCCTCCTACATTTTTATATAAACTGCAAATAAAATAATTTTTAAAAATGTACTTGACCAAACAATGTGTTACAACATAATCTAAAAAGTAAACAGCTGGGCTGGCTTATAATCACAGTTCTCCGCCGACTGCGCTATGCGCTATCTGTCGGCAAAAGTTGTAACAACAATGGCCGCCACAACTACAGCTATGATGAAGTTCCCGTTTCAAATTTGATTAGTTGATGAGGAATATTCGTTGAATGGTATTTTGAATAACATGGAATAAAAAAATTATACATTTTTTTATCTCTTTTCTGTATAGGGCTACTTTATATTTACATTTTTTTAGTATAGTGATTGAAGTTTGTAATAATTTTAGCAAACAAACATAAATGTCATATATTGATCAAATGTCTGGTTGAGGTATTGAATTTAGTTGGTTTAATGACTACTCTATATGCTATATTAACATGGAATATAAAAAATATACATTTTTTAGTATAGTGATATGAAGTCTGTAATAATAATTTTAACTCTATATGCTTCCTCATCTGAGCTTAGACCTTCTAACCTATTTCAAATGTACGTTTTTGAAATAGAGATGCTTCCCATGTTATTTAAATGGAGTTACTTTTCCTCCCTAGGGAGTTTTTCTTTTTTTTAGTACCGAGAGCGAAAAAGTGACACTCTAGTATTATGTTCCAGGAGTAAAGTAAGTACTTTAGACAGTAGGTGGAGGAAAACATAATTTTCCTATTCCGTACGTGCATAAGCCAGCTCTTTCCTTTATTATAGTAGAGTTTATTATATTGCTTTGGCCTGTGAACTGTATAAATGTCCTGTGATATTTAAAGGTGCGACCACACATGCTGAACCTTACAGCAAACCGTGCATTCCGCCGAACATCACGCCTTCCAGCGAACATGAGCATATGCTTCATCAAGTTAAAAATCAGCTGTTAAACATTCGCCGTACCATACTCCGAACCGTTCGCCGTGCCGCTCGCGTCTGTTTCAACTGTTCACCTGTACCGCACTCCGAACGCTGAACTTTTCAGCCAATCAGAGTCCTCCATTACAAATTCGCCGTGCAGTTTGCTCTACGATTGTATCCATCACAAGTGTAAACATGCGAATACGTTCGCGAACATGAATACAGAAGTATATGGGCCTTTTTTTATTTGATTAAATTCATGTTTTGAACAATTCATTGTTACGAATCATGAATTGATAGGACCTGATAAATATTTTCTAATTCAAATAAAATAACTTCTGGAAAAATAATGAGTGGATAAATACCAATATTAAAATATTGTTGACCAAGAACTCATTACAACGACAATATTCATTCTACGAATTCCGTACTGATACAATTATAATATTTTTTCTTCTATTGATAATCAATTTCATAGACTAACCATAAACTGACTGAAATAAATACTTCAATTTCTATGTATTAAATTAATAGAATTATATAAATCTACAGTGTAAATTCACAAAGAGTTCGATTGTTGTTGGCAAGAAACATGTTATTCAATGCAGAAATCATTGTTATTCTACTAGGAGATAGGATAAGTCGAATAGTTTCCCTTCCAGGGGGAGTTTTGACAACCCACAAAACTCATTTTTCATTTGAAGAAATATCAAAAAGGTGCATAGGACCTTATTTTTGTTCTTCAGCTTGCCAAAATCAAATCAAATTTATTTATTCATTTAAAATACAATGAAATTACATAAAATAAATACATATGAATAGGCTCCCCGGTTGGATGACAGGTCCGTGTGCGGGGAGGAGTCGCATAAAGCAAACAATATTCATTTTATAATAATTATGTATCACATCTAACAATATGGAGAAAATAAATCAATTATATACGGTAGGTAATTGAAAAGATATAATACGTAAATTATAATTTAACAAATAAAAAATATATATACTTCAAGTGAAACTTTGGGTTGATCTTGATAAAAACATTTTATTGAGAACTATCCGACAGCAATCAGGGGTTTATTCAGCTTTAAAGCAAACGAGAAAAAAAATTGAAAGAAAATGGAGAATTTGTAAAAAAGAGAACCAATAACGGAAGATATAATTTTTCAAATATAGGGCGAAAGAAGTAGAGCGTCCGCCGCTTCAGTCCCGATGCTAGGAGCCACACCAACCCTCCGCCTGTAAACAGGGACAGTGCAACGCTCACTTGGTGTTAGTTCTGGGGGAACATTTCTGTAAAGCCAGTGGGCTAGGTGAAAATAATTTGAAAGTTGGATAGAATTATCAAGCCGGGGAAATTGAATATTTATATTTAATCTATTCCTAGTAGGGTAATCATGCTTTATTTCTGTGAAATTGATGCTATTTTTTTAATGAAGATTAATAGATTTTTTATAAATACTTGCTTAACATTCAATACAGGGAACTCCTCAAACAGTAAATTAGTGGGAATCTCTGATATTTTGAAAGTAAAGCCTTTATGAACCTCCTCTGTGCAACTGCAACAGGCCAGAGAGCATTAGTTGATGCTCCACCCAAAGCCACAATGCCGTATTCAAGCAATGACTGGGCGAAGCAAAATATATGGATCGGCAATGTCTGGGACTTAGCACCTGTCCAAGTTGCCCAAATGCATATGTTAGTTTACGAAGCTTTTGTCTAAGGAACTGAACATGAACTATCCAACACAGCTTGTGGTCCAGAACAATTCCCAAATATTTATATTGAGTCACCTGTTCTATACTTTCACAGATGCAAGTAGCTGATCTCTACATGGATCTCTACTTTGGATCTCTACATGAATGCATTTTAAGCACAATTAGTCCAGGGCCACTACGAAGGTATATTGGAAGGCACTTTGTTTTTCCAATGTTGATAGATAAAACGTTGTTATCCATCCAATTTTTAACCTTTGATAAGTCTGATGAAGCATTTTCAAAAACTTCTGCCCATGAACAGCCTGATGTCACAAGAGCTGTGTCATCGGCAAAAAGGAACAGGCGACTGTGCAGCTTTAATGTTGTTTATATAGATAAGAGAGAGGAGAGGTCCCAAGGTCAACATTGAACCTAGCTCCGCAGTGCAGGCTGGATGCTTGTCTGACTCGGACTAGGCGCTGAGACAGCAAGTAATAGCAGCGTTGGTGAGAATGCGAGCGGCCGCAGTAACATCTTCCACCCAGCAATGGTCGGCGTAGTTCCGCCTAGCGGACAGACGAAAGATCAATCCAGTCGGTTATTTGATCCCTCCAGCCAGGCTCAGCCAAGCAACCGAGACAATAGAACAATGGAGTGACGGTCTTATTCGCGTTCATCAGCAGTTTTCTTTCTCACGACTATTTTCATTTTTGTGTGTCAATAATAACTCCAGTCGCCAGTAAAACGTTTCCAGAAACGTGGTGTACTACCATATTAAAGACTTTTCATGATGATTTTTAATTATTTAAAAATATTGTTGACATTCTGAGCCTTTAGGTTAAACTTGGGGTCGCTCAGAACGAATCTGCAATCAGAATTTCTCTATCGCGAAAAATAACGAAAAAACCTAGCTGTTGATCTTCCGGCAACTGTTAACAGTCATCCTGCAATGCGGCCGAAACACTTCCAAGCCAGACACCCATCTCAAATGACAACAACGCCAAGCTGTGAGAAACCATCCTGCACTGCGGCGCTAGGTTGACAGAGTCGCTATGTATGCCATTCAGACAGACGGTTTGCTTCCCATCCTCAAAATAACTTTTAAACCAGTCAAGAGTTCTATTTCTGAATCCTATTGCTTGGAGTTTAATGAAAAGTTTGTTCCGGTCTATTGAGTCGAACGCCTTTGCAAGATCCAGGAATGTAATCGGCTGCTTTCTTTTGCTACATTGATCTGAGATGTGATTTGTCATATCAAAAAGGGCACTGGTAGTATTTTTGGAACTCATAAAACCGTACTGATTACTTGTGATAATATTATTATTATTCAAATAAGTGCTTACTTGTATTTTAACGGATTTTTCTAGAATTTTAGCAAGTGAAATAAGAAGGGAAATTGGTCTGTAATTACCAATGACTGATTTCGAGCCAGATTTATGAATTGGAATGACCTTCGCAATTTTATAAACATCTGGAAATTTACCTGTAGTTAGGCTAAGGTTTGTAATATGTTTAATTGGAGAGAGAAGTCTCTGCACATTGTCCTTTAGCAGCCTGGTAGGTATAGAGTCCCAGCCTGGTGAAGAATGGCCTTTCATGCTACTGTAACCTGCCCCAGATGGGGGTAGAGGATCCCTAACTACTTTGAAGGAGTCATGGGAACTTGAGTAACAACGAATATCGGCTACGTAATTCATTTCTAATTTATTAATTAATCCATTTTGAAGCAAACAAAATACACGTCCATTTAAACAAAAGTTTTATTCCAAAGAAACTATACGACCAATAAGATTTTGCTAACTATAAATTTTACTATACAACAAGATCTAATTAGGGTCTCGGTCGGGTGAAAATGTTTTATAATGAGCTAGAAATTTCGGCACTCACCCACAGCTATCACTTCCACTGGTAATCCTAAAACACAGGACACTCACGTATCTCATGATGCCGGAAAACTAACTCAACTTTTTGCAATATGATTTTTGATCCGCTCGCTATCTCGGTTGTTCAACGACTGGAAGTTTTCCGTCCGGAAGGCCAGAAGGCCTAACTGCTGCTAGTGGAGCAGTGAGTCGGTTGTCACTTGATTGGGCAAGCGGGTCTGCAGCCAGGTGTGCAGTATTCCTCTGTGAAAATATCTACAGGCTACCGCACATCCGCCGTGTCCTTGCCTCGTGGAGCCAGCCCCCTCATCCGTCACAACTAGCAAATATCCCTCAATTTGCTGCTTCTCACAGTCGTGTAGACATAAGTCAGCAGAATCTTATTGTCGCTGCAAAAATACTACTTACTCACTAAATTATATATTTTCTCACTATAGTCCAACCACGGAAATTATTATTCTAATATCAGAGTCTTTTCTCCGGAAAAATCTTAAATCTAAAACACGAAAAAAATCAATCAATAAATAAGTAATCAAATACTACCCATGTCACACTACTTATAATATTTATAATATCAAGCTCACTGACAGGGTTCAACTCAAAATCAGCATTAATGACGTGGTCCAAATCGCTCACTTATGAAGGACCAGATGGATGTATAGCTCCGGCCAATTGCTCCCCCACAGTCGCAAAATATTGATTGAATGAGTTGGAGATCTCAGTAGCCTCCAACAGAGTAACCCTGCTGCCGGCATTGAAAGCTTTTATTGGGAATTGTTCATTTTGCTTGGATTGTCGCCCTGCTACTTCATTAACAACAGACTTTTAAAAAAGTTCTTTAAAAGTTCTTTTTTAAAAGTTCTTGTTCTTTTTCAAAATTATTTCTTTAATATATGAATCTTCTCTATTCAAGTGATAATAATGTGAAATATCTATTTTTGTTTTGAAACATCTAAATTTGAAAATTTACTTTGTGACTGAACATATTAGTGGTCTAAAAATTTTGCGAAGTGAAGAGCTACAAGACTTAACCTATTTCGGACTATGTGTAACCATATCTAAATTGGGGAGAGGATTAGCACAAGGTTACCTTATTTTTCCTCTCCCTATCATTTATATGATGTATACTTATATCAATCAATCAATAATAATAATAATAAAGACCACAATTTTCTAGGGTCTCCCTCAGCTGCATCTATTTTGAATTTATAATAATTTAATTTGGCTCGTTTCATTGTCGAATGTAGAATGTTCCTACACCTGACATACCTATTTCGAAGCACAATGTTAAATGGCTGATTGTGTAACTGCTTCCTCATTTTATCTCGCTTACGAATAGAATTGACTATGCTAGCTGTGATCCACGGTTTAATCTTTGAGCTTTTGGTATTCTGAAAAATCTGGGAAGAATTTACTGAAATAATTGTTTGAAGTGTGTCAATAAATTTAGTTGAAGATAAGTTAACATCATCAATACTTGTAACATGGTCCAGTTTTGATTTAGTATTGAAGAATTTATTTTTCTCCAATCCCTTATAATCTTTATCTCCCTATTATAGGTAGTTTCATTACTATTGGAGCGCAGTATGAGGCCTGTTGCAAAATGGTCAGTTACTGCTGACTCAATAATTACTGATTTAGCAGTTATATTATTGGGTTTTTTTTAAGAATATGTGATCCAAACAACTGCTACTATTGGGTCTGGTGATGTTTTCAATACAAGAAATCATATTAGCATCACAAAAAGTATCCAAATAATGATCGCGTAGCGTATTCTGGAGTGGTTGTAAGTTTATATCTCCCGCAAATATGCAAAAATATGAGCGACGGGCGTTTTTTGAATAGTGATCAGAGAGACCTTCAATGAACAGAGAAAAGTTAGAATTAGGACTTCGATAAACGGCTAGTAAATCACATTTAACTCCTTCCCAATCGAAAGAGATAGATAAGCTAGTGGACAATCCTCCCAGTAATAGCTGATTACAGATAACTGATAAACTACTATCAATGTAAACTACGACACCATCACTGCTGTTCAAGCTATTATATGATCTGTATAGATTGTAACCGGGAATGTTAATTAGGCCACTGTCATCCTTAAGCCAAGCTTCAGTTAAGATCAAGCGATCAAACCTAACTTGTAACCCCTCCAATAGCACAAGGAAAGAATCCAAATTTTTGTTATAACTTCGGATATTTTGATAAATAACCCTGAAAGCTGTGAGATCACTATTATCAATATTAATAAAATCCTTCACATCACAACAATTGATGCACTCCACTAATGGAATGTCATATGCGTCTGTCGCGTGCATCATACTGTAAGACCTTCAATTGAGAAGAAAAATATAAAACATGAATTGTTTGTCACTCGTGCATCTATATTGAAAAAAGGAATATGCTTAGTCTATTATCGAGCAATTTTATTCACAGAATAGCCTAAACTAGAAAACTCCACCCATGAAGTTCAAGATCAAAAATAAAAATAAGATTCCCGCAAAAATATGAAAAATAAATACAGAGTTGAAAAAAAGATTAGTTCTTTTTTGCTTAGAACATTGCAATTACGTTGAGTTTGACATTTATGCCAATTTATAAAATAGTCACGGTTCATATATATGTGATCACAGTATCACAATTCTCTAAAGAATAGAATGATTTTAGACATAATATGATTGATAAATTTCAATGGTTATTGGATGGAAAAACAAATTGATTTTTTAAAAATAATTGATAAGATAACTAAACGTTTCGATAACGACAGTACTTTCAGCTCAACACTAATCGCTACAGCAATAATCCCTGCTTGTACAGTCCTACTGTGTAATAACATGGGGCGTTCTAATAAATAATAATAAAATTATCAAATTGATTTCTGTACATGAGATCATCTTATTGTTATAATGTAACTGAAATTGAAGTTTTCATACCCGTTAAATACTTGGGTGAATAATAATTATGATAATTAGGTAATGGATTGGATCTAATTCAGAAGTTATGAATTTATAATATAGACACTGAACCAGCTAGGAGATCTATAATATACTCGTAATTACATTAGATAGTTTTAATAACAATATGATATTATGATATAGACACAGTCGCAGTTAGGAAAATATATAATAACTCGTAATTATAGTAGATATTCTAATAACAGTAGGATTTGTGATTTCAGTCTGGAGCATCAAGATTATCACTTTAATCAATTTTCAGATTGGTAATAATAATAATAATATCAAGTGACCTGGCTGGCTCAGGTCTGGTGTCAGAGTTTTCAGGTCGCAACTGATCAATTTCAGGGCCTCTGACATGACCTAACGACTGCTTTTTAGGCAGCCGGGACCGACGCCTTAACGTGTCCATCCGAAACACGGGAGTGGCCCGAGATAAATATCTTGCCCGGGCCGGGATTTGAACCCGGGCCTCTGAATCATAAAGCCAGCATCAGATTGGTAATAGATAGTTATGTTTTTTCTATTATCACATTAATTTTTTATTACAGTTTTAGTACGAGAGATATTAAATTATCTATGAATAATTAGAAGATTTATCAATAGAAGTATTCCAGATCTTATTCATAAAAAAACACTGTCTAATAATATATGGTATGGTTTCTAAATAATATACGTGGTAGTACTGTTGTATGTAACACTAGTTATTCGAGCTAGTAGAATACTTATCAACAACTTGAAGAAATATATGTAAATAGATTAGGACAGAATAAGAAAGAGAAAAAACTGACAAAGCATTTAAAAATCTTAAAAGAATAAGGATAAGACAATAAGCAAAAAATGAGAAAAGTTCGGCATCAGTAATCATTATCAACTTGTTGCTTTCCGTAATTTATAATTTATTCAGTTTGAATCGTCCTGCACTGGTTCTGTTTCTGCAATCAGGTCGTTCAATTGGTCCAATGCAGTTAAACGAATGACCGGTCCTGACTGATGCTTTTTCACCAGAACTATACAATCGTTCATCCAGACGCTAGCTAGCTTACCAGCCTTGTAGAGAGTTCTTGCATGGTTGAAAATAGACCCAGTATGTGGAGACAAATGCTCATTGATGTAGATAACAGTTTCCGGGAATTTAACATGCAGGTTTTTATCGGTGAGATTCTTCACCTGTCTTCGTGCGTACTGCCAATCTGATTTCACGACCCGCGACACAAAGTTTACTACAATTGAAGGGGGAAAGTTTTTATTTCTGCTTGAAAGTGTGTGTGCCGCTGTAATGGCATAGCTATCGAAAGGAATATTGAGCTGGAGTGCTAAACTCTGTAGGATGGCACACATATTTTCACCTTTTGTGACAGGAATACCACAAATAACAATATTGTTTTTACGTGTTTGTTGCTGGAGATTGGCTACTTCTTCTTTTAAAACTTTAATTTCAGTCGTAAGCAGTTACCTCGTTGAACTTTACTTTCAGATCACTAATGTCGTTACTGACCTTATTCAGATTGCCCTGCATCTTATCGAGTTTTTCATTGTTTTCATTTAGAAAATCAGCTATAAACCTAGCTCCGCAGTGCAGGCTGGATGCTTGTCTGACTCTGACTAGGCGCTGAGACAGCAAATAATAGCAGCGTTGGTGGGAATGCGAGCGGCTGCAGTAACGTCTTCCACTCAGCAATGGTCGGCGTAGTTCCGCCTAGCGGACAGACGAAAGATCAATCCAGTCGGTTATTTGATCCCTCCAGCCAGGCTCAGCCAAGCAGCCGAGACAATAGAACAATGGAATGGCGGTCTTATTTGCGTTCATCAGCAGTTTTCTTTCTCACGATTATTTTGATTTTTGTGTGTCAATAATAACTCTAGTCACCAGTAAAAAGTTTCCAGAAACGTGGTGTACTACCATATTAATGACTTTTCATGATGATTTTTAATTATTTAAAAACATTGTTGACATTCTGAGCCTTCAGGCTAAACTTGGGGTCGCTGAGAACGAATTTGCAATCAGAATTTCTCTATCACGAAAAATAACGAAAAAAACCAGCTGTTGATCTTCCGGCAACCGTTAACAGTCATTCTGCAATGAAGCCGAAATACTTCCAAGCCAGACACCCATCTCAAATGACAACAACGCCAAGCTGTGAGAAACCATCCTGCACTGCGGCGCTAGGTTAACTTCGAGAATATTTTGTGACTGGTCACAGGTGTTGTCTAGACGATTACTCTGCATACATTGATCACATTTCCAGTTTTTACGAAGGGATGTTTTTTCAACTCGTTGGAAACACTTCCATCTAAACAGGTTGGGTGGAAGGCGCTTTTACAGATGGTACACTTGACACTATCCTTAGCCTGTGTGACTTCACCACATTTTTTGCATTCATCTGCCATATTTGAGCCACAAGAACTACTAACTTCCGTAAATTATAGGCAAGCTGGAATACTAAGCACGATGAAAGCACTGAGCGACAAACAATAACCGGTTAGATAGAAACTGATAAGTAGACAACTAGACCTAGCTCCGCAGTGCAGGCTGGATGTTTGTCTGACTCTGACTAGGCGCTGAGACAGCAAATAATAGCAGCGTTGGTGGGAATGCGAGCGGCTGCAGTAACGTCTTCCACTCAGCAATGGTCGGCGTAGTTCCGCCTAGCGGACAGACGAAAGATCAATCCAGTCGGTTATTTGATCCCTCCAGCCAGGCTCAGCCAAGCAGCCTAGACAATATTATATATACAGCCGAGACAATATAAAATATAATACATGCAAAATAAGTTTTAATCCTTGAAGATGAAATTAGTACAGCCTAAAAATGTAATGTGGTTAACTTTCAAATATAATAAACAAAATAATTACTATACAGATGAGCTGGCAATCATCGAATTGAGGTTGGCCTCCCTGAATTCATTAATAGAATAGAAGGGATTGGAGATCAACCATGACTTCAACCTTCTATTGAAAGTCACAAGGGGCAGGCTTCTTATTTCGTTAGGTAGCATATTATAAAACCTAATACCAGATGAGGGAAAGCTTCCACTTGTACGCTCCAATCTGACTCTTAACTGGAATATATTCTGGTTTCTCCTTGTTACATGACCATGAATTTCATTAGCTAAAGTGAATGAATCTAGATCTTTCTTCACAAACGTCAAGCACTCATATATATAGAGTTTGAAGACTGTCATCACTTTCAACCGGATGAACAGTGGCTTACAATGATCAATCCTTCCAGCCCTCACCACAACCCTAACCGCTCGCTTCTGCAGCAACAGGACCTTATCCACACTGGTCGCATGTCCCCATAGGATTGTTCCATAGGCTATATGGCTCTGAAAAAAGGCAAAGTATGCCTGACGCACAAAAGTGTCAGGAACACAATCCACAAGCCTCCTCAACAAGAACACAACCCTACTGAGCCTGATGCATAGTTGATCTATATGAGTCTCCCACGTCAACTTACTATCCAGGGAGAACCCTAACAGTTTCACAGTATCTGTAGTGGAATTCTGGGGATTGAGACTAAAAACTAACTCCTGAGTCTTATCATTATTCAGGGCAAGTCTGCTTGCACTAAACCACTGGGAAGCACTATCATACAGCTCTCTAACAACCAACTTGGCAGACTCGATACTATCATGCTCAGCAAAAAGAGACGTATCATCAGCAAACAGAAGAACGCCACCATTCACTGAGTAATAAAGGTCATTTATTAAAATAAGAAAGAGCAAAGGCCCCAATACTGACCCTTGTGGGACTCCGTAGTGTAAAGGAGCAGAGCCTGACAATTCTCCATTCAAGTCCACAACCTGGGACCTATTACCGAGATAAGATTTCATCAAATTAATAGCACTGACTCCTAGACCATACCTCTCTAGCTTTTTCAATAATAGATCATGTGAAACACAGTCAAAGGCACGTGTCAAGTCACACATCAGAAGTGAGGATGATTTTTTACCTTCAAAAGCATCTTGGATTGATTGTATAAGAGTATGAACGGCCAACACAGTGGACTTTCCCTTCCTAAAGCCAAACTGAGCAGGAACCAGCAGATTATTGTTCTCGAAATACTCATAAAGCTGGACACATAATACTGTTTCATAAATTTTGGCAAATACTGGAATAATGGAAATGAATCTATAATTACATACATTGTCCACAGCACCTTTTTTGTGGAAAGGGACCGTTCGTGAAACCTTGAGCTCATTCGGGAAGACATTCTGATCTATACACTTATTAATTAGACAAGCAAGTATTGGGTACAGAGGAACAATGATCTGTTTCAGAAAAGCAACACTCATACCATATATATCTTTTGCCTTTGAGGTGCTAAACCCATTCACAATATTGAAAATATCATAACCTGTAACATGACTCCATTCAAAATTAATTTCAATTGCTGGGATTTTTTGAAGAGTGGTGAATGCATCACTTGAACATTGTATATTGTTAACAATACCCTCCACAGATGTGACATAAAACTTATTGAACTCATCAGCAGTTGCAAATCCTGGATCAGTTCCTTTAGATTTGGGCTTTTGTGAATTTATAAGCTCCCAGGCAGCTTCACATGGGTTTTGAGCCTCAACAATGAACCTTTCATTGACACTTTTCTTAGCCTCCCGCAATCTAAATCTGTATTCCTTCTTAAGTCTAGTAGCTAACTCTAATAGATAAGGCCTACTCCCAGCTAAATCAACAACTATCGAAACCATGTCTCTCATTTGGGCTAGCTCATCAGTGAACCAATCCTTCACCTGTGGAGTGGAGTTCCCTCTCTTTGTTACAAACCTGTCAAAACCCCTTAGCCTCATTCTTATTGGAAAGAAACGTTCAAAGCCTTCCTGAAACTTCTGAAAGAAATAATTGTAGCAAATGTTTGCCTGCATAGTGGAGACCAAATTTTGTCAGTCACCACCACATGCCACCAAATATTCACAAAATAGCCTGACTGCACCATCACTGAACACTGTGATGGATCCTCTTACCAAAATTATTTACATTTTCCTCAATACCGGACCCAAACGCAGCTTCCATAAAAATATGTTTATGGTCGGCAATCTGTTCAATGCTCACCTCTGCCACATAGCTCCAATGATCCAAGTTTGTAAGAAAATTGTCAAGGGATGCATTGCCCCTTGTAGGTTGAAGTATGGCACCTTATAAATTTAGACTTCTCAACAAATTAAAAAATCTTGCAGTTGTAGCAGAATTACTAAGCAAATCAGTATTATGGTCTGTACCAATCACAATAGACAAACACATATCACTGAGAAAAGCAACACACAACTCAAGCCGCTCAAGAAAACATTCAATATCACCACATGGTGAGCGGTACATACTTATCACAACAAGTGACAATCAGGGATAATTACCCCAGCAAATTCAGCGTGCTTCTCCAAACAAAACTCCTTCAGGTCCAGGGTAACTGCAGGGATCTGCAGACGAACCAGATCGAAAACTAACCTCAAAAATCAGAACCTAATTTTGAATGTTAATATCAGCTAAATACACTTCTCTATTTTATTAACGGATGAAATGTATTCATATATTTAGCTCATACTTTGAATTCTGTAGCTTTTTTACCAAAAACTAATTGGAAGACAGCTATCAGTAGGTACCTAATTGGCATTAGTTGGATTTAATTCCCCGTGAATGGCCTGTTAAAATTTTTTTACGTCGATTAGTTATTGGTGTAATTTTTCGATTTTTACCTTTGTTCAACCTAATTTTCTTCATTTCAGCTAATCGCCGTTGAAATGGTGCCAACTAATCAGAATTAAAAGTTTTTACGCCAGTTTAATCAGCGTTATCACTTGAAATTTCTGTTTTGTGCAAGCAAAATGCATCGGTTAGCACTAATCTCGATTAAGTATAGCAGAGTAAACAGATATAGCAGATTAAGTATAGTATATATATAGATTAACAGATGTTTTCGAGCTAATTTCTTCAATGCAGCTGTTTCACATTCACCATATTATTATACAGAGTTTGTGAAAATAAAAATATTCATTAATTATCAAATCAATACTATTATTATGTTAATAATGATAATATTATTAAAAATATTTATCAATTATCAAAACAATATTATTGAGGTTAAGTGGAACCAAGTAGAAAGCAATAATAGAACAGCTGTTTTTTTTGTTTTTGTTTTTTTAATTTCTTATCATTTGATTTGGTGAATTCGCCCTATCTTCTCTATCTTCTCTTCTCTATACTTATATAAGGCTAAGCCCCGACAGACTGAAATCACACCACAGCCCAAACTACTGAGCCTAAAAACTTAAAATTTTGCACGATTGTTTATGGCAGCCTGAAAACATCCACTAAGAAAGGATTTTCAGAAATTTGCCCCCCTGAGGGAGCTGGGGCCCCCCCAAAATTTTGTACTTTTTAACCGCTCATTGCACAGCAAAGTCATGAGGAACGTTTTTGTTCAGCTACGAAAAGAATTAGATCTATGCAGAAAAATTCCGATCAGGAACACAGGGGGTCCAGGAGAGGGCATTTTTCGAAAATTTTTATGTAAAATCACACTACAGCTCAAACTAATTGTCCTACAGACTTGAAACTTTGCACAAATATTCTTCAAACATGCTAGACGCGCACTAAGAACGGATTTTGAGATATTTTGCCTCTAAGTGTTTCAAAGGATGGAAAAGGATCATATTTAGTAAGGTTATGAACATGGTAAGGTGAATGCCATATGGAACTGAGATAATTGACACATGATGTTCTAACATATGTTATAATCATTGGAAAGCTTAAAATAATTTCATCAATCAGCTGATCGAATTTAATTTTCCATAGATTGAAAGCGCTAGCTTGCCACGTGTTTGTTCCATTGTTGTATGAGTCTCATACATTCCGATTAGAACAGAGCGCAGAGATTTTCTTTGGTTAGGAGTTTATTGATAATTCTTTTTTTCAAATTTTATTGCAAACAAAAATCACATTGAAAAATGTTTTAATAGACAACAAGATTTTAAAAAACAAGATGTCAAACATAAACCTATATTCATTTGTAGCATGGCCAGAAAAAGACAAACTTGAGTACTAGCCGTGAGTTCATTCAATATAACTCATATTTTTGTGTTAATATTTTGTGAACAAGAAGTACGAGTTGATGAGAGATGTGAGTCATATCTTTTATTTGATCTAAATGGTTATTCATATTGTAGTAGTCGGGGTCACTTCAATCAAAGTTTTTTATTTTGTAGCTAATAAATGTCATACATATTGATTGTCCATAATGTAAGTGATTAAACTAATCAAAATTAATGGCTTACTGGTCCTTCACAGAACTTATAGTATTCCTGGTGATTGAGCCTGTCTTTTTTCAGTGTTGACTATTAATAATAAAGCTTTATTTACAACTAGCTTACCTGGCGAACTTCGTACCGCCAAAAGTCAATGTACACTTCACTTTATTTGGTGAATCATGAAATTTATCTGACTATCAATATTTTCATTCACATCTAAATACGGAATTCCTATGTGCTTAGTCATGCAGCATTCATTATTCCCAAAACATATTCTTCTCAATCAATTGGTAGTAATATCTAACAGTAAAGTGTTGAATTAAAAAAAAAATAGATAGGATAAATTAGTGTTTCAAAGATGAGTTCAATGTTTTCATAGTTGTTGATTGTCAATAGATGGTCCAGGAAATATGCGATGTACGATGAATCATCACCAGGAATTACATATTCTTTCCATCTTCCATTTTAGGATTTTCAGGATGAAAATAAGCTAAGCTAAATTCAAAAAAATTGTGAATTATTCTGACATTCTTCAGTAATAATAAATGCAATATGAACAACTCTCTTCCATGAGGTGAATAATTTTTTCCAACATTTTCCGGTTACTCAATGATAGGGGAGTGATAATTATTCGTATAGGTCTTCTAAGGAACCATTATCTACAGCTGGTACCAATCAACTACACTTCAACTCCAAACTACCGTTGTAATACCAGTAGCCTACACAATTTATCATAGGGTGACGTGTTTAATACAGCTGGTAACTTTAGATGCTAAATCATATTATCTCAATATGATCTTGAATCATGATCATCTTTCCGTTCTTCGGTAGCCGCTAGGCCGACAATTTCGAAAACATAGGCCTGTAAAGTAGATTAATAAATAATCATTATTAGCCACCCTATCAAAATTTCTGGTCAGAAACCATTCCTAATATTCACACAACATATTCCCAAAGTTTCATGCCGTTATGCTAAGTATTTTTCAAGTCATAGGGAACAAACACACAAACAGACATTCATTTTCTTATATATATATATTGGGCTTTGAGGTGCGTGAGATTGATATTTTTAGAATCTATGTGCAAATTTTGGAGATCTATATCATTCCCATTTTTGCGGTATGCAATTCACAAGTTGACATGTTTTGATGCGAACAAACGAACAAACACATCCATATTCTCTCTTATTATAATACTAGCTTGTCCAGCGAACTTCGTACCGCCAATTTTTGTGAATCTTGAAATTTATCTGACAATCAATATTTTCATTTACATCTCAATACGGACTTCCTATGTGCTTAGTCATGCAGCATTTATTATTCCAAAAACATATATTCTTCTCAATCAATTGGTAGTAATGTATTCCTCATGTCACACTTAACTTTTTTTTGTGAATCTTGAAATTTATCTGACAATCAATATTTTCATTTACATCTCAATACGGACTTCCTATGTGCTTAGTCATGCAGCATTTATTATTCCAAAAACATATTCTTCTCAATCAATTGGTAGTAATATATTCATCAGTGAAGTGGTGAATTAAAAAAATATGAGCTATATCAGTGTTTCAAAGATGAATTTAATGTGTTCATAGTATTTGATTTTCAATAGATGGTCCAGGATATGTGCAATATACAATGAATTACACAGAATTCCATATTCTTTCCATCTTCCATTTTAGGATGAATATCCTACGCTAAGCTAAGCTAAATTCAAAAAAATGAAAATTATTCTGTCATTCTTCAGTTATTAATGAATGCAATATGAACAACTCTCTTTCATGAGGTGAATCATTTTTTTCCAACATTTTCCAGTTTCTCAATGATACGAGAGTGATAATTATTATTTGTATAGGTCTTCTGACTAATCATCTACAGCTGGTACCAATCAACTAAACTTCAACTCCAAACTACTGTATTAATACCAGTACACAATTTATCTGTTCATTACAGCTGGTAACTTTAGATGCTGAATCATATTATCACAACATGATCTTGAATCATAATCATCTTCCCGTTCATTGGTAGCCGCTCGGCCGAAAATTTCAAAAACATAGGTCTGTAAAGTGATAAAAAAAATTTTATTAGCCTCCCTATTAGAATGTCTGGTCAGAAATCATCCCCAATATTCACACAAAATATCTCCAAAGTTTCATGCCATTCTGTCAAGTAGTTTTCAAGTCTATAGGGAACAAATAAAAACTAACACACAGACATTCATTTTCATACATATAGATTAATAATTAACTAATTTACTTTGATTGCAAAATTTTACATTATATTTTATTTGCATTAAAAGATTATTTGATGAAATCAAAGTTCAATCGTAATAAAAACAACTTCCTTTAAAAAATCTATAATAATACGTTTCCAGGGAGAAAATTAACAACAAAAAAAAAATAAAGTTTTGTGAATCGAACTGAGAATCTTTCACTTCAAAGTCGAGTGCTTTACCACTAAGTCACGACTACGCTAGGAGATGAATGTCTTGTAACAATGTTATAACTACCATTGCATTATTATCTCTCTTATTTTGCTTCAGTATCTTTTCAGTGATAAGAATGAAAATAAATGTAGTATATTTCATAAAAAATTTAATTCGTTTCTGTCTGATAATTAATAACAATATTCATCAATTTTCGCATCTATTTGTGTAGAGATACAAATAAATTGCAGAAAATTCCAGCAACATTCAAATATGCTATTCAATTTTAGGTTGGGCCGCGATTGAATTCGCCCCCAAAATAGATAGAAAATGATTATTTATAGATAACACTTTGTTCAAAATAATTTGACACATATTATTTCAAATGTTTGTTCAAAAAGCTGAATAATATAGCTCTTTAATTGAGTTCAACAAATTTTTGTTCCTGATAATCGGATTTCGGTACATAGTATTACGGTACCTAACCTCATCATAGGTCTACTTCAAATAAATCTCTTATGTTGAAGAAAAAGTTGTCAATATTTTACGGATTTAGGTATTTGTCAGTGGAACAATATTGTATGTTGGCTAATTGGCTATATTATTGTATTGATCTCATTTAAAATCAAAACTCTTACATACTTTTATAACATAATTTAACTTACTACTCGTACCGGCGCCGGTAGTGTTGTATGGTAAGTTAGATGATTTTCAGTGTTTAATATTGTATTACTAAAACAGCTTTTTGGAAATTTAAAAGATTGAGAATCAATAGGTTGTTACTTAAAACTTAACAACTCACAATAATATAATATTATCACAATCGCTATACCGGTAATAAGCTGCCAGCATTTGCATCAAAACATGAGCTTCCTGTATCGAAACACATCATATTGCTACACATTGTTAACAGTGTATCAATTTCTCTATGAGCTTCCTTTATACAAAAAAATTCTACAACAATAGGTATGCTGTATGATGTTACATAAATGAAATTTTAACATTTTTCTAAAAAATCTAGAAGGAAAATTAAAATTTGGGCTTCGAGGTGCACGAAATTGATATTTTTAGAATCTATGTGCAAAATTTGGAGATCTGAATCATTCCTGTTTTTTCGGTATGCAATCCTCAAGTTGACATGTTTTGATGCGAACAAACACAACCCTACTCTCTCTTATTATACAGATAATATTATTATAGATGTAGCCTACTATAAAATTCATATGTCCGGTTGCACAAAAGCCGGTTGAATTTCAATCGTGATTATTTTCACAAGAACCAATCAGAGAAGGTTTTTTTGAAAAGAAGGCTTCTCTGATTGGTTCTTGTGGAATTAATCACAATTCATATTTAACTGGGTGATGTGCAACCAGCACATAGTCATTTATAATCAAATTTTAGTCAAATTATAGTCAATTATAGTCAAATTCATAATCACTATAAAATTGTCATAGTCATTTCATGTGGAATGAACTATATTTGAATGAATTATGTGTAAAGAAACTATACACAGAATTTGATTTTGAGTATTGAGGCTGACCTAACGGATGTAAACGGTTCTACTTGATTTGAAAATGTCACTTTTAAATTCATATTTTTTATTTCATAAGGTTAATTCTCAAATCTTGAAGCTGCGAATTTGAATTTGCTCAAATAGATTAAATTTGTTTCAATTGCATTAAAACGCCTTGTAACAAGAACAGAATAATTTTCATATGTACGATTTTTATATACCGTAATCAATTCTTAAATCCAGAAACTTAAAATCTGAACTTGCTCAAATGGATTCATTTTGTTATAAATGTATTGAAACACCAAGTAAATACCTACGATTTCAATAAAAATTTTTCTCGTGTATTGCAGAGTTGCAGACCCTGAAATTGCAAAGAAAGAAAAGTACAGTTTTGAAGCAATCCATAACATCGATGCCTGGAATTCTGACTTCAAACCCACCATTCGATCATCAATGAAAGCCTGGAACATGACAATTCAATATTGGCTGGCAGTAAATGTTTATAAGAGATTTCCTATCAAAGCTTACAGGTAATAAAGTTAAGATTATAATTACATGATTTTATTTTCAATATGACTTCATTTGATAGACCACATGCTACAATTTTGTGTCTCTTGCAGTAGAGTACCGTTCGCTACGTGCGCTAACTAGGAACTGACTTTTAAATACAGAGTTATTTTCAAATATTTCTTCTTTGAATAGAAAATCATGTACTATACTCCGTATTTTTCTGTTCTAGAATGCCAGTAACTTTTGTGATTTCGAGTTTATGGCATGGAGTGTATGCCGGATACTACCTCTGCTTGTGCTCTGTGCCAACCTACCTTCCAGCAGAAGATATTTTCAACAAGAACTGGAGAAACAATACGCTACCTCCTGTAGTGAGTATTTAACAATAGTATGTACCCGTTCTAGTTTTACGTTGTACCCCCATAAGTAGTATTTACATGTTACAGTAGCATTCCGAAGTAAAAATAAAACTCGGGCCTTGAGGCTCATAAATTCAATACTTGAGGAAGCTATTATCAAGGTTTGGTGTTTAAAATCATAACAGTTTCTTTGAAATTCTAGCCACAAATCTTAACTACACATTGACTACTAATGAAAAATTTTCCACAAACAAATTAACGTACAAACAGAGCTATATCGTCTCTTATTATATTACTATATAGATACGGAAGTCATTTTCTATAAGAATATTCTAAACTCGTCTTGTGTCGATTCTTATTCTTGAAATTAAAGCGAAATATCCATCTGCTAATTTTTCAATGAATTTTAATCATCACAAGCCAAATATACGATGAGTAATGTCTTTCCATAATATATTCTACTAATAAATCTTGCTTATGCTCCCTGTTACTGAACTGCTTTTGCTTGAATGCTGCGCATCTCTATCGGTTCTATTAATGATTTATATTGAAATAAATACTACCCATACACAAGCCTAGTATGTTAAAAATCAGTATTAACGATGTTGTTTTATTTTGGCAGGTTGATAAGGTATGGGCATTCATCCGCTACTGGTACAAAATGCTGCATTTCTCTTACTGGTCGATGGCCTTCAATTTACTGTACGTGGACCGGTGCTTCCGTTACTGGGCGTCCATCTACTTCATCCCCAACCTCCTCACCATTGCTATGTACGCAATAGGTCTCACAGTTTTCACCAACAAGAAGAAAGGAGACAGAAAATCCGATGAAAAGTTGGTGGATCCTGTTGGAAAATCTACAAAATCTGAATGAAAAGCTATGTTATAAAATTCACATTCTATAAAAAATGGTGAAGTGTAAAGTACACTAAAAGGTATGTTGTAATATGTTATTCATATGAGAACCATTTCAGGTAATCGAGATTTATTCAATTCAATTAGTTCAAATCTGGAGTTGTAGTACATACTTGAGTAATGAAAACAACGCGATGGCAATTCGTTGAGTAGACTTACAAGAATTGTCACTAGCCTACTTACTCAATTTATAAACAAAATCAATGTAATAATAGTTGATTACCTGAGTACAAAATACCCGTATGCAAAATGTTATCATATTCTCGTATTCTACACCTCAAAATAGTGTAGAGTACATATATTTTTAATATAGTTAACAATGCTCCATAAAAATATTAAATTTGACCAAATTTTATTAAAATTAATGTTGTCAGTTCTATAGTAGGTATTTAACATTTTTTATCTATAAATTAAACGCAAGACTCAATAACTTTTCTGAAATTCGAACTAATTTAACGAATAGTTTATCATTACATTAAAAACACCAACAAACTGTATCGTAATGTTTGAAACTAAGGTTCTTAGTTTCATTATATTTGACAAGTTTATAAACGATTCGAAGAAAATAACTCTTATTCCCAGTTTCACCAATCTTAGCAATTAAGAACATTTGAACATAGTCAAATCAATTACGGTTTACAGCAAGTGCATTGGAACGTATTATGATTTCTCATAATCATTATTCTCAAATTATTATTTCTATGGTGATACCTTCTGTATATAATAATTTCAGTGCACACTTGCAAAGTGAATCTGCCTTGACCAGATATATCCTGACCGAGTGTACAATGCTGAAGCCGGGCATAATTCTCTTATTGTGATGAGAAGTTATTTTGTTTGAGACACATTTTGAATTGATATTTTTACTACGATTTCATTATAAGTCGGGTGCTCATAAACTTGGTGTAATACATACAATCTCTACAGACTAATTATTACAACTCTTGTACAAATTGAAACGACTAATCACAATTGCTTCGAATCTCTATTCAAATCAGATGAATTTGTAAATAAAATGTGTATTTAAGAAAAGAATATATATATATATATATATATGTGATTATATTTTTTAGCTATTTTAATAGAGAAAATTTTTAATATGTGGTTGATGATATTTGGAATAATACTACTCAATAGTTATTATTCAGTTAATCGGAACAAAATAAGATTGTATTCTCCAATAGTCTTTGTACGATGTGATATATATCTTCCAATGGCGACTTGATAATAAACTATGTTATTCTATGGCTATCTTACTTGCCATGATCCAAAGTAATTTATCGCAAGTTTTCTATTTTTTTAATTATAATTATCATAATTTTTTTATTTACTAGCAATCGGATAATTCATTTTTAATCATATTGATTTTCATTTTTAAGTTTATATTGTAATAATACTTATTATGAATTCCATACGAGTATGGCGATAATATTAATGATATTTTTTGTTTTACATGGTAATTTGATCAATTTTTATAGATTAAGAATCTTTGCCTGTCAATGTATGTGACTCGATTATTGTTAATATTGTGAGTAATACAGTTGAGGTAGCTACTGAAGGTTTCAAAGTTAGAAGGGCTCCAATGAAGTAATAAAACTTGAATGAAGGCAACTTTCAATTTCAATATTCACAATATTGAAAAATCTACATTTCAATACAAACTTCCGATTATAATGGTGTTTCATACCAAATGAAATTCTTCCATTATTAGTAATGTAAGTTTATTCCTGACGTATCTTACTCCAGAAAAAATAAAAAATCATAACTCCTTCAATCAACAAATAATACTAATTAATTGAAAAAATACTGTAGAATAATTTTATAAATGACTAGAACCAAATCTATTGGGGATTGGAGAAACGATTTTATTTGTAATGGTATTATTCTATTAATGTTAAAAATTCGTTATTCTATACCTCTCTGAGAAATTATGTCGAAGTTTCAGTTATCACATTCCAAAACTCATAAATCAAAAGATTTGACATGCTAATAAATTTAATTTTCAAATTTATAGGTATAAATTCGTATTCAATGAACAAATGCCGAACAAACATTGTTACCGTATTTCTCATGTCACTAACCTTCCTAGTCTAATCGATGTGAGTTTTATTTATAGGCCTAAGTATCAAAATATCCACCGTACAATTGATATATACTCTTAGTTATTTGTTTATTCTACGGTATCAGAACTTTTAAAATTATATGTGCACTCATACCAGTAATTGAATTATTCTACTGCTAAATGTTGGAATAGAAGAAAGTAATTCATTTTTGAAAGTAAATTTATTAACCGATTCTTACCAATTGGTAAATTTCATTTAATTTGTCTTTTTGTTTGTAATGTAATATATGTCCAATATAAAAGAATATTTTATTGGAATTAACGTCTTGTTTTTTTCTAATAATAGCTCATTTATTTAAACCTCAACAATTAAATTTCAGTTTTATTTAAGTTTCCAATAGATTCAGTGGTCACACAAGATTTTCGATTTCTTGTTTTTGAGCAACAGATTTTCAAGAAGGGTATTTTTCAAGGTATTTTTGAAAATTCTGGAAACTCATTAAGTTCACTCTATACAACTTGGAGCGATGATTAAAAATCACATATCACGTGAAAGTACAATTCTGAACAGGATTCCCCAGAATTTTTTAAATTTCGCATAAGGGGAAGAGGAGTATTAGGGAAAATAGAAAACCATGTCCTACAGCCAAAATACAAATTTACTCCATTTTTTATGTATTTGAACACGACATGCAGTCAATTATTAAGTAAATTATTAAAAACTTTTACTTACTGACTGAAGTACTTTCAATCGTCTAGCAATCATTTTCAACAGTGTAGACCGGAAATGTTTTGATGGTTAGGAAGATTTGTGGTGTTTATTATTAGTCCAGTCACTATATAGTCTACATTGGTGCATGCAATTTATATTGTAGTTCTGATTTTTTAATATATTATTTGGGTACATAAGAGAAGTCCAGAACCAATTTCTTCATGCAAAATTCCCTTGTGCTAGAAACATGCTGGCCCAAAAACCTCGTATTTTCGGCTCATTTTCCAGCTTTCAGCTATTTCTGCCAAATCTCGTAATCGGACAGAAAAATTTGCTCTCGCATTTTTTCTAGAATATGAAATTCTGAATAAAATGAGATCATTCGGAACTCTCTATCTCCAATGAGTACTGAGTTATGATTTTTCAAAAAATGAATATAGAAATTGGCCATTTTTTGTGTATTGGAATATGGGCTTTAGTACACTCAGCAATAAATTTTCCACTTTTTGACCGAATTTGACTTATGATGCATGATTTTGGACCGCCTTGACGAGCCGAGAAGATTGAAATGTAGTACGATGAAATCTGAGCATTGTGTCAGAAGTTATAAGTGTTTGAAATTTTTATCCTTGAGGTGTCCTTAAATGCGCCTCTTCACTAGGAAATACTGAAATGAAGTGCAAAATCATAACTCAGTACTCATTGGAGATAGAGAGTTCCGAATGATCTCATTTTATTCAGAATTTCATATTCTAGAAAAAATGCGAGAGCAAATTTTTCTGTCCGATTACGAGATTTGGCAGAAATAGCTGAAAGCTGGAAAATGAGCCGAAAATACGAGGTTTTTGGGCCAGCCTGTATCTAGCACAAGGAAATTTTGCATGAAGAAATTGGTTCTGGACTTCTCTTATGTACCCAAATAATATATTAAAAAATCAGAACTACAATATAAATTAATTGCAAGCACACCCCATTTCTTATGTCTATATTGACTGGACTATATGTGATCACAAA